>NW_006408713.1:109948-123213 GCF_000296735.1 Chrysochloris asiatica
TGTTAAATAAACCCTTGAAAAATTAAAGAAAATATTTAAGTAAACTCAGTTCTTTAAAAACAGAGTTTTTGATTTTTTTTTAATTGAGAAAATTACCCAAAACATTTTGGAAGCAAACTTCTATAATAACTTCATGGAAGACGAGAAGGTATGCACTCAAGAAGAACAAACTCTAGATAGGAGAGACCCTAAAATAATACAAACTACCAGACTGAAAATAGGGAACCAGTGATACCAGTTGCAAAATAAACAAAGAAACAAAGAAAAGAACATAATGTTAAAATAAAAAAAAATAATTTACTAACAGCATTCCCAATTGAAGAGAAAGTCGAGTTTATTTCAAGAAATAATTAATGAAAAACATACCTAACTGTAAACTTCAACTAGACAAAGCTTACTCTTAGTCTTTCCTTCATCCCTCCAACTAACACTCACCTTAGTTCTAACCTTAACTCTACAAACAAATAAAATCCTAGGAGTACAGTAGACCTGTTGTTGTTAAGTGCCATTGGTTCCGACCCATAGCTGCCCTGTATACGTTTTCCAAGGAGCAGCTAGTGACCTTGAACCACCAACCTTGCAGTTCAAATGGTTTTACAGTTTGGTGAATTAACCCACAGTGCCACATTAGGACTCCAGACTAGACCTAGCATAGACTTAATCCTAACTCATTACTCCTATGCTTAAATTTTTTTTTTTCAATTAAAAATTGGAAAATATCTACCTGGTCAATTGATTGGAAGAGATCAGTATTTTTGCCCATTCCCAAGAAAGGTGAACAAACGGAATGTGGAAATTATCTTACATCATCACAGAGTCCTGCCTGTGGCACTGTGGGCTAATGCATTAGACTACAAAGTAATTTGAACTGTAACGTTAGTGATTCAAGCTCACCAGCTGCTCCTCAGAAACCCTATACAGGGTCTCTATGGGTCAGAATCCACTGGATGGCACTTAACCACACCAACACATATTTAAGGCTTTGAGGTTTAAAAAAAAAAAAAAAGAAGGAAGAGAGAAAGGAAGGAAGGTAGCAAGGGAAGAAGGGGGAACAAATTATCTTGATTGGTACATAACTGATTAAAAGTAAAATGTCGGTTTACAACAGGTTCTTTTAAATAAAGCCAGTTTTGATTCCAACAGTATCTTTAAACCAAAGCAACAAAGCTTTAGTGTTGAGTGTGCTCTTTTCATAGTCACTGTCACATTCCCCACCCCTTCCTGATAAGCCTCTGGCCAGATCCCAGCAAGATGCTTGCAGATAGCTTGTGATAACTGTTGATGGATGATTTGTTTTGCCAACCTGTCAGAGTAATCCAAGAGTTTGCTAATTTAAGGCAAGGCCTTTATTTGGAAACATCAAATGTGTTTTATTGCAGACATCTGTGTCAGGGACTCCGCTGCCAATCTACAAGCATTTGCTCATTTCAATAAATCAGCAATGAGAGTATCAAGAGAAGAATATGGGTGTGTGTTTCTGGAAAGGCCGGTTTGCTAACTTGCAGAGACGTGGGAGAGTTCTCTGGGTTCCAGCAAGCATTCCTGGGAGGTGTTAATGACTTTAAGCCTGTCAAGAATGTCTCTAGTTTACACTGAAAAGACAATTCCTCAGTTTAATAAAAAGGTGTTGCATTTCCTACAGGTGAGTTTCACTGATCAGAGGATAAAAAAGAATTTTTGTTGCCACTTTGGAAAGATGCCTTGTCTAGTTCACCCTGAGCTTTTGATGTGAGCTTTGCAAGCTTCCAGAAGCTTTGTACTATGGAGGTACCTGTTGTTTGAGCCTGGGATCCTGTTTATTAAGGTGTGGCTCAAGGAAACAGAGTACAGAGTTACACAGTGACACCAAAGCCTGACTCAAAAGGCAAGAGAGAATGACAAAGAACGTATCAGTGTCAGTGTGGGTACAGTGATTTTACATATCTTTTTGCCTCTGAGGCAAACTAACAATGGTTGTAAGCTTTTTAGAACAGGAATTCCTGAAATGATTACACCTTCAAAGAGGGCCCATGAGATTTTACTTGTGAATGAGGCCTGAATATCAATGTTCCAATGAAACTAAAACATGTAAAAGTAGGGATTGAACTACTGGTGGTGGTGGTTATGTGCCGTGGAGTCAGAACCGAGTCATAGTTACCCTGTACAGGGTTTCCGAAGCTGTAAATCTTTACAGGAGCAGAAAGCCTCATCTTTCTCTCACAAAGCAGCTGGTAATTTTGAACTGCTGACCTTAAGGTTCTCAGCCCAATTCATAATCACTACGCTACCAGAGCTCCTGATTTAACTATTAGGGCCACTATAAGAGAAATACTACATGTTGGTCATTTTAGAAAACAGAAATTGATCTTTTTACAATTTAGGATGCTAGAAGTCTGAATGCTAGATACCAAATTTAGGGAATTGTTCTCTTTGTCTACCAAGGAACCCTGCTAAGATAGGATGAAATGGATCTCTGTGGCTGTTCTCCCTTCTTAGAAGACACCATGTAGAAGGGATCAGAGCTGTCTTAGTTCCTCAGTTCTCCTGTAACAAAAAGACCATACATGCGTGGTCTTAACAAAGAAATGTCTCCCTTATAGTTTGTTGTTGTTAAGTGCCTTGGAGTGGATTCTATCTCATAGTGATCCTGTACACAGTTTCTAAGGAGCAGCCAGTGATTAGAACCGTGTATTTGGTGCTTCACAGTCCAGTGCAGATCCTACAGCATCCCTCCAGGCATCTGTAAAGTTTAGGAGGGCTGAAAGTTCAAACTTAGGGCTCTGAAGAATCAGCTTGTCTCAACTTTTCTGCCATTCCTTGGGGACTTCCCCAGGTACCTATCTTCCTAGTTGTTGTTGTTGTTGTTAAGTGCCGTCGAGTCGATTCCGACCCATAGCGACCCTGTACAGGGTTTCCGAGGGTGTAAATCCTTACGGGAGTAGAAAGCCTCATCTTTCTCCCGCGGAGCGGCTGGTAGTTTCGAACCGCTGACCTTAAGGTTCGCAGCCCGATTCGTAACCACTACGCTACCAGAGCTTGTCTCAACTTTTCTGCCATTCCTTGGGGACTTCCCCAGGTACCTATCTTCCTAGTTAGTCCTTGGTATTCTGAGCTCTGGTAGCGTAGTGGTTACGAATCGGGCTGCGAACCATAAGGTCAGCAGTTCGAAACTACCAGCGGTTCCGCGGGAGAAAGATGAGGCGTTCTGCTCCCGTAAAGATTAACAGCCTCGGAAACCCTGTGCAGGGTCGCTATGAGTCGGAACCGACTCCACGGCACATAACAACAACAACAACAACATTCTGTTTGCCTTATCTGCTTCTTTATCTTAAAAGTGATTGATTTAAAAAACACTCTTTAGTGGCATGAAGTCATTAACAAAACAAAGAAATCCCTATTCACAGACGAGTTTATATCAAGTCTAAGGGTGAGGATCCACAACACATAATCTAGGGGCAGACACAGTTCAAATCATGACAAAGCTCTACCTTATCCTGCTAAGAACTTATTATCTAACAGATAACATTAATAATAATAATAATAATAGCTTAATTTTTCACTCAGGGTCATATTCACAGGTACAGGGGTTGTTTGTTGTCGAGTCAGTACAGATGACTGTGTATAGGGTTTCTGAGGCTGTAAACGTGTCTACAGGAGCAGCTAGTCTGATCTAACTCCTAAGAAGACACTGGTTGCTTTCCAACCACTGACGCTGAGGCTAACAGCCCAATGTGTAACCCAAAATGCCATTATGAATGAGCTTACATTTTAAACTTAAAAAAAAAAAAAAAAGGCCATCTGAAGTCTTATTTTCAAAGCAAGGAGGAAGTTATTCAGAAACCATATTATTCCAGATGCCTACCAACAGAACTACTCTCAGGGTGATCTCCCTCAGAACCAAAGGCTGTTGTTGTTGCTGTTATATGCCATCATCGAGTCAGTGACAACTCTTGGTAACCTCATGCACAACAGAATGAAACATTGTCCAGTCCTGTGCCAGCCTCACAAACGTTACTACATTTGAGCCCATTGCTGCTGCCACTGTGCCAGCCCAGCTCATTGAGTGTCTTTCTCTCTTAGTCTGATCCGCCACTTTATCAAGCATGACGTCCTTCTCCAGGGACTGGTTCCTCATTGATGTGTCTGAAGTATGAGAGACGAAGTCTGAGTATCCTGGCTTTTAAGGAGCATTCTGGCTGTACTTTTTCTAACACAGATTTGTTTTTTCTTCTGTCAGTCCAAGGGGCTTTTAATATTCACCTCCAATATCATAACTTAAAATGCAGCAGTTCTTCTATGGCCTTCAGTATTCATTGTCCAACTTTCAAATGCATATGCAGTCACTGAAAAAATGCCATGGCATGGGTCAGTTGCACCTTAGTCCTGAAACTGACATCATTGCTCTTGAACACTTTAAAGAGATCTTGTGCAGCAGATTTGTCCAATGTAATATGTCATTTGATTCCTTGACTATTACTTGCATGAGTGTTGATGGCTCTTAGCAAGTAATATTTAGTAAACCACCTAGTTATTACTAAGAATTAATTATTCACTTCTCTTCTGCTGAGGTAGAGGGAAGGAGAGGGAAGGCAAAAAGCCCTTTGGGTTTAAGTGAGTTATGTTATTATTGTTAGGTGCCATCACGCAGCACTAACTCATAGGGACCCTACGAAAAAACAATGCTGAGTTCTGCACTGCACTATGTTTGAGCCCATTTTGCAGTAAGTGTGTTGATCCATTTTGTGGAGGGTCCATGATGATGAAGAAGATACTGGCATTGGGTGAACACTATCAGCAGCTGCTAATCTGGCCTCACATTCAAGACTTTCTCTTCCCAAATGAGCTACCATCTAATTAATTCCAGCTCATGGGGACCATGTGGGCTTCCAAGCAGAAGTGTCCTTCACAGGGCTCTCTAAGGCTGATTTTTCAGAAATAGATTGCCAGAAATTTCTTCCAAAGTACCTCTGTATAAATTTGAATTGTTAACAGTTTAGTCCATAGCATTTAACCACTTTTCCCATCTTCCCCTTATATGAAGAACCTTAGTTATTTTACGTGGTTAGTCGCCTACACAGAGACCTGGTGAAGTGCTATAGACACTGGACTGTTGACATGAAGATTGGAGGTTGAAACACACCCACCACTCCTCAGAAACCCTGTACAGCATCACTATGAGTTGGAATCAACTCAATGACACATAACCACAAAAACAACTACACATATCATTTGGTTCGTATATGGATTAAAATAATTAGTGTGATTTAAATAACTCCATATTGCTTCTGGAATCCTGGTGTGGCACTGTAGGATAAGCGCTTCCCAGTTTGAATTGCAAGGCCAGTGATTCAAACTCACCAACCTCTCCCTTAAAAATGCTGTACAGGGTCACTGTGAGCCAGAACTTACTGGACAATAGTTAACAACAACAACAAATATTGCTGCTAAGAAATGGTCACATACATTACAACGGAGTCTGCATTTTCAGGGTAATACTGCCCTATATCGATATGTCCAAATCAATGTTAGCTTTGATCTTTGAGACAGAACAGAAGAGCTTGGTTGGGGTGGACACAACTCAAATATATTCAATCAGTCTAACTTTACCTCTTCGATGCAATTTAACTTACTCAAACAAAGCTAAACAACAACAACAACAAAAATGAATTAAATCACATTAATTTTTTTAATCCATATGAGAACCAAATGATGTTATAGTTGTTAAGAGACTTCCAGTCCGTTAAGACTCACAGCAAACGTATGCACAACAGAATAAAAGACTGTTCAAACCTGTGTTGCTGTTAGCTTTAACCCATTGCTGCTGAAGCTGCATCCATCCATCTTACTGGGGGTCTTTTCACTGACCGTCCACATTACCAAGCATGATGGTGTTTCCAGATAAATGTCCAAAGTGTGAGAGATGAAAACTCTCGGGCTTCTAAGGAGCATTCTGGTTGTATTTCTTCTAACACATATTTGTTTGTTCTTTTGGAAGTCCATAGTACTTTTAATATAATGATCTAATACCATAACTTAAGGAGCTCTGGTAGCGTAGTGGTTACGAATCGGGCTGCGAACCTTAAGGTCAGCGGTTCGAAACTACCAGCCGCTCCGCGGGAGAAAGATGAGGCTTTCTACTCCCGTAAAGATTTACACCCTCGGAAACCCTATACAGGGTCGCTATGGGTCGGAACCGACTCGACGGCACTTAACAACAACAACACCATAACTTAAATGCATCAGTTCTTCTACGGTCTTATTTACTCATTGTCCAAATATCACATGCATCTGTTGTTGTTGTTGTTGGGTGTCATCAAGTCTGTATCAACTCAAAGCGACACTAAACACAACAGAACAAAACACTGTCTAGTCCTGAGTCAACCTCACAATTGTTGACATGCTTGAGCCCATTGATGCTGCTTCTCTGTCAATATATCTTGCTGAGGGTCTTCCTCTTTTTCTCTACCCTCCACCTTATTGAACATGATACCCTTCTCCAGTGACTGGTCCCAACTGACACTATGTCCGAAGTATGAGAGATGAAGTTTGGCCATATTGGCCTCCAAGGAGCACTCTGGCTGTTCTTCTTCCAACACAGATCTGTTGGTTCTTTTGGGAGCCCATGGCACTTTCAATATTCTCCTCCAACACCATAACTCAAAAGCACCAATTCTTCTAAGGTCTTCCTTATTCACTGTCCAGCTTTCACATGCATATGAGGTTACTGAAAAGACCATGACTTGGGTCAGCTGTACCTTAGTCCTCAAGCTGACATCTTTGCACTTCAACACTTTACAAAGGTCTTTTGCAGCAGATTTGCCTAATGCAAATACTTCGTTTGATTTCTTGACTGCTGCTTCCACAAGTGTTGATGGTTGATTCAAGAAGAATGAAGTCCTTGACAAGTACAATCTTTTCTCCATTGATAAGAATGTTTTCTAGTGGTTCAGTTGTGAGGACTTTTGTTTTCTTTATATTATGATGCAATCCATATCTAAGGTTGTGGTCTTTGATATTCATCAGTAAATATTTTAAGTCCTTGTCCCTTTCAGCAAGCAAGTTGTATCATCTGCATATCACAGGTTGTTAATGAGTCTTCCATCAATTCTGATCCCACATTTTTCTTCATAGAACCCAGCTTCTCAGATGATTTGCTTAGCATACAGGTTGAGTAAGTATGGGGAAAGAATGCAACCTTAGTGCACATCTTTCCTGACATAAATCATTCAGTATCTCCTCATTGAATACTTTGAAAGATTGCCTCTTGGTCTATATACAGAGTTGCCTCATGAGTACAATCAAGGGTTCTGGAATACCCATCCTTCACTATGTTTTCCATAGCTTGTCATGACCTACACAATCAAAAGTCTTTGGATAGTTAATAAAGCATAAGTAAACATCTTTCTGATATTCTATGTTTTCAACAAAGATCCATGTAATGTCAGCAATGAGATCCCTAGTTCCAGATCCTCTTTAAATGTGGCTTGAGTTTCTGTCAGTTTCCCGTTGCATCTATTTTTAAATTACCTTCAGTAAAATTTTATTTGCCTGTGACATTACTGATATTGTTCGATTATTTCTACATTCCCTTGGTTCACCTCTCTTTGAAATGGGCACATATATAGATCACTTCCAATTGGTTGGCCAGTTTATTTACTGACCAGTTTATTCACCTAGATGAGTGAGCACCTCCAGTGCTGCATCAGTTTGTTGAAAGATTTCCATTTCCATTCTGCCAATTTCTGGAGCTTGTTTCATACCTATGCCTTCAGTGATGCTTCAAGTTCTTCTTTCAATACCATCAATTGTTGATCCTATACTAACTACCTCTTGAAATGGTTGGATATCAACAATTTCTTTATGGTATAGTGACTCTGTGTATTCTTTCCAAATTCTTTCAATGCTTCCTAGATCAGTCAATATTTTGCCCTTGCCAAGTTGTTGTTGTTGAGTTTGTTCTGAATCACAGTGACCCTATAAAGGGTTTCCAAGGAGAAGCTGGTGAGTTTGATGTGTTGAAGTTGAGGTTCAAACTGACCTTAGGGTACAGTACTTACTCTGCAATGCCAAACCAGAAATCCTTCAATATTTCAAGTCGAGGTTTGAATTTGTTCTCAGGTCTTTCAGTTTGATAAACACTGAGTGTTTTCTTTTCTTTTGGTTTCCTGACTCCAGGTTTTTGCAAATTTCACTATAATATTTGACTTTGTCTTCTTGAGGTGTCTGTTGAAATTTGCTGTTTAGCTTTTTAACTTTCTAATTTGTTCTATTTACTTTAGTATCTTGAGCGCAAATTTTAGTCTCTTCTGATTTCCATTTTGTCTTTTTTGCTTTCCTGTCTTTTTAATGATCTTTTTACTTTTCTCAACAACAATGATTCTGATATCATATCACAACTCTGCTAATCTTCAGTCAGTAGTGTCTAATGCATCAAGTTGGTTCTTGAGATGAACTGTAAATTCATATGGTTCATGTTCAAGGTGATATTTTGGATCTCACAGTCTTGTTTTCATTTTCTTCGCCTTCAGTCTGAACTTGCATATGAGCAATTGATGGTCTGTTCCACAGTTGGCCCCAGTCATGTTTTGGCTGATGGTATTGAGCTTTTGTTTTGTGCTGAGGAAAAAAGAAGCTGGGTTCTATGAAGAAAAACGTGGCATCAGGATTGGAGGAAGACTCATTAACAGCCTGCGATATGCAGATGATACAACCTTGCTTGCTGAAAGTAAAGAGGACTTAAAGTATTTATGGATGAAGATCAAAGAGCACAGCCTTTGGTATGGATTGCATCTCAATGTAAAGAAAACAAAAATCCTTACCAATGGACCAATAAACAGCATTCTTATCAATGGAGAAAAGATTGAAGTTGTCAAGGACTTCATTCTTCTTGGATCAACTATCAACACTCAAGGAAGCAGCAGTCAAGAAATCAAACGAAGTAAGTATTGCATTAGGCAAATCTGCACAACAGCTTTTTTTTTTTTTTTTTTTTTGCGGTGATGGTCGATATATTTGAAGAAGATCTTTAACAATTCCCTATTCATTCAGCCAGGACACAATGGTATGGTTTTGTTTGCTTTGTTGTTGTTGTTTTCTTGGCAGAATAATTCATCAGTATTTCCTGAGAGCCTCAAGTAGGATCACTGGCCAGATTCTGAGGAGAAACATCACTTTTGGCCTGTATCTTAGGTGAAGTGTTCTTGTATAAGAACTGAAAAGAATGTGAAGATAAGAGCCAAGACCAGTTAAAATATGCCACCATGCATGAAACTGTGTGGTAACACCTATGATGGGAGGCATCTTCTTTCGGAAGCTCTTCAGTGAATCACCAAATATGTTATCTTTGTTCCATAATAAAAATCCTAATAGAAATATACCTAAGGACATATAACCTAGTCCTCTAAGGCATGGATAAACACATGTAACAATATAAATAGGTCATAGTACTAATGTGAAGACCAACATTCCATACAGGACCTGATGGAATATGGGTTCTTTTACCTTAAGATAAACTATAGATACTGTTAAACTGAACAGAACTGCTGTAAAAAGCAGATGGTAGTTTATGGAATTCTTCATCTTGAAACATTCAAACATGCAGTACACAAATATAAAACAGCTGTAAATCATTGGGAGTTCATCCAATAGCTGCATGTCATATTTCAGAGACCTATGGAACACCAGGATCCCATGCCTAATATGTATTCCAGAATTTCACGATATACCAGGTCATGGTGTAGTTCTCCTCACATCAGTCCAGCTTGGAGGTCGTGGAGCTCTACTAGGCCTCTGGGTCATGGCCAGAGCCATCTTGAGTCCCGCTGCCCCAGTGCTCTGCTGGAAGCACTGGATTCGGAGGGCTCCCAAGCTGGCTAGGCCCAGCTCCCACACCCGACTGGTGCCCTTCCCTCCCTCCCCATAGGGGTGGGACCGCGCTCCTGGGGGTTAGTGCACAATAACTTTTTAAAGTGTTGAAGAGCAAAGATGTCAGCTTGAAGACAAAGTTGTATCTGACTGAAGCCAGGGCATTTTCAATAACCTCACATGCATGCAAAAGTTGGACAGTGATTAAGGAAGATCAAAGAAGAACTGACGCTTTTGAGTTATGATGTTGAAGGAGAATATTGAAAGTGTCATGGGCTGCCAAAAGAACTAACAGATATGTGATGGAAGAAGTGAATCCAGAGTATACTTTGGAGGCCAATAAGGCCAAACTTTATTTCTCATACTTCTGACATATCATCAGGAGGGACCATTTGTTGGAGAAGGATATCATGTTTAGTAAGGAGGAGGGTCATGTTTAGTAAGGTGGAGGTACAATGCTGTCTGTGTTAAGGATAATATCCATGCGCCTACAAGGAAGTTAATACCACTATTATTCAAATTTAGGCACCAACTACTAAAGCAAATGAGGATGAAATAGAATAATTCAACCAACTTCTTCAGTCTGAAAGTTATCAAACATGCAATCAAGATGTATTGATCATTGCTGGTGATTGGATTGCAAAGGTTGCGAGCAAAAAGGAAGGATCAGTAGTTGGAAAATATGGCCTTGGTGATAGAAATGATGTTGGAGAATGCATGATATAATCCTGCAAAACCAATAATTTGTTCATTTCAAATACCTTATTTAGAAAGAATAAAAGACAACTATACACATGAACCTTACCAGATAGAACACATAGATATCAAATTTACTACATCTGCAGAAACAGACTATGGAAAAACTCCTTATCATCAGTGAAAACAAGGCCAGAGGCAGATTGTGGAACAGATCATCAATTACTCATATGCAAATTCAAATTAAAACTGAAGAAAATGAAAATAAGTCCATGAGAGTCAAAATATGACTTGAATATATCTCACCTGAATTTAGAGATCATCTGTAGAACAGATTTGATACATTAAACACTAAAGACCAAAGACCAAAAGAGTTGTGGGATGACATCAAGAACATCATACATGAAGAAAGTAAAAAAATTATTTAGAAGACAAGGAAGAAGGAAAAGGTCAAAATGGATGTCAGAAAAGACACTGAAACTTGCTCTGCAGTGTAGAGATGCTAAAGCAAATGGAAGAAATGAGGAGGTCCAAAAGCTGAACAGAAAATGTCAAAGATCAGCTCGAGAAGATAAAGCCAAATATTACAAAAATATGTGCAAAGATCTGGAATTAGGAAACCAAAAAGGAAGAACACGCTCAGCATTTCTCAAGCTGGGGGAACTGAAGAAAAAATTCAAGCCTCAACTTTCATTATTGAAAGATTCTCTAGGAAAATTATTGAATGATACAGAAAGCATCAAGAGAAGATGGAAGGAATTCACAGAGTCATTGTACCAAAAGGAAATGGTTAATATGCAACAGTTTAAAGAGGTAGCATATGACCAAGAGCCAATGATACTGAAGGAGGAAGACCAAAGTGCACTGAAGGACCTGGCAAAGAACACGGCACCAGGAATTGATGGAATAAAAATGGAAATCTTTCAAGAAAGTGATGCAGCACAGTTTGCACTCACTCATCTCTGCCAAGAAATTTGGAAGACAACTATCTGGCCGACTGATTGAAAGCGCTCCATATTTGTGCACATTCCAAAGAGCGGTGACCCAATGCAATGCGGAAATCAACAGACAATCTCTTTGCTATCCCATGTGAGTAAAGTTTTATTAAAATTAAAATTATTAAAGGTAATACAGTAACAGCTACAATCATACATTGACAGAGAACTCCCAGAGGTTCAAGGTGGATTCAGAAGAGTCTTTGGTACGAGAGATATCATTGCTGCTGTGAGATGGATGTTGGCTGAAAGCAGAAACTATCAGAAAGATGTTTACCTGTGCTTTATTGACAACACAAAGACTTTCGATTGTGTGGATCATGACAAGCTATGGACAACATTGTGAAGTATGAGTATTCTAGAACACTTCATTGTGCTCATGAGGAATCTGTACCTGGACTAAGAAGCTGTTTTTAGAACAGAACATGAGAACACAGAATGGTTTAAAATTTAAGAAGGTGTGGAGCAAGGTGGTATTCTTTCACCATACCTATTCAACCTGTATACTGAGCAAATATTCTAAGAAGCTGGGTTCTATGAAGAAACACGTGGCATCAGGATTGGAGGAAGACTCATTAACAATCTGACATATAAGATGATACAACCTTGCTTGTTGAAATCAAAGAGAACTTAAAATACTTACTGATGAAGATCAAAGCCCATAGACTTCAGAATGGGTTACATCACAATAATGAAAACAATAATTCTCATCACTGGACCAATGGACAACATTCACATAAATGGAAAAAAGATTCAAATTGTCAAATACTTTATTTTGCTTGGATCCACAGTCAACAATCTGGGAAACAACAGTGAAGAAATCAAATGATGTGTTATATTCATCAAGTCTGCTGCACAACAATTCTTTCAAGTGTCCAAGGGCAAAGATAACAGTTTGAAGATGAAAGTGTGCCTGGTGCAAGCCATGCTATTTTTAGTGACCTCACATACATGTGAAAGTTGCACAATGAATAAGGAAGATCATAGATTAATTGATGCATTTGAGTTATGGTGTTGGAAGAGAATATTAAAAGTACCATGGACTTCTAGAAGAACAAACAAATCTGTTTTAGATGTACAGCCAGAATGCTCATTTGAAGCTAGTATGGCCAGATTTTTCTTTCATCCTTCAGACATATTATCATGAAGTACCAGTCCCTAGAGAAGGATATTGTTTTGGATAAAGTGGAGGGTCAGAGAAAAAGAGGAAGACTCCCAGTGAAATATATTTTCACAGTTCCAGCAACAATGGGCTCAAGCATAGTAATGGTTGTGAGGTTGGCATAAGGACTTTGCTGTTGTTATTAGGTGCCATCAAGTCAGTACTGACCTATAGCGACCTTACGCACAGCAGAACAAAACACTGCCAGATCCTGGGTGAACCTCACTACTGTTGCCACGCTTGAGTCCATCGATGCTGCCACTTAGCCAAGTCATCTCTTTGGGGGTCTTCCCCTTTTTCTCTGACCCTCCACTTTACCCAGCATGACATCCTTCTCCAGCGACTGTTCCCTCTGGACAATATGTCCAAAGTAGGAGAGACAAAGCTTAGCCATTTTGGCCTCCAAGGAACACTCTGGCTGCACTTCTTCCAAAACAGATCTATTGGATCTTTTGGCAGTCCATGGCACTTTCAGTATTCTCCTCCAACACAACAACTCAAAGGCATCAATTCTTCTACGATCTTCCTTATTCACCTGTCCAGCTTTCAAATCCATATGAGGTTATTGA
>NW_006408713.1:123506-127077 GCF_000296735.1 Chrysochloris asiatica
AAGAAGAAGGAGGAGGAGGAGGAGGAGGAAGAAAGAAGAAGAAGAAGAAGAACCAGTAATTGAAAAACACGATGTTGGTGACAGAAGAAATATTGCTGGGGATTAAGTAATATGATTTCATAATACCAACGAATTATTCATTGTAATTACCATCTGTAAATTAAATAAAAGGTGACTATATACCTCGACCTCACCAGATAGAATACACAGGAATAAAATTGACTACATCTTTGGGAAGAGACCATGGAAAAGGTCCATATCATCAGCAAAGACAAGGCCAGATGTAGACTGTCAAACAGACCATCAATTAGTCATGAGGAAGTTTAGATTGACTCTGTAGATAATTAAAACAAGTCCATGGGTTTCCACCTATGAAGTTAAGCACATCCAACCTGAACTGAGAGACCATCTCAAGAGCAAATTTGATCCATTAGACACTATTAACCAAAGACCAGAATTGTTGTGGGATGACATCAAGAGTATCATACAGAAAAAAAAAAAAAAAAATGAGTAAAATTTCATTAAAAGATAGAGAAGAGAGCAAAGTCAAAAGGTTGGTCAGGCGAGACTCTAAAGCTTGGTCTTCAGTATGGTGTTGTGTGCCATCGAGTTGGAACCAACTCATAGTGTCACACTGTATAGGGTTTCTGAGAAGTGGCTGGTGGGTTTGAACTATCGACACTGTGGCTCAAAAGGACCTTGTGGGTCAGCACATTACCCTGCAGTGCCACACCAGGATTCTAGGACGTTGTTGTTGTTAAGTTCCATCAAATCCATTCCAACTCAAGAGATCCTGTATAGGGTTTGCAAGGAGTGTCTGGTAAGCTTGAACCGTGACCATGTGATTCAAACTAACCTTGCAATCCAGTGCACTAACCGTAGAACCTCACCATGACTCCTGGTGTTAGCGAAGTGTTGTTGTTGTTAAGTGCCGTCAAGTTGATTCTGACCCATAGTGACCCAGTATAGGGTTCCCAAGGAGCAGTTGGTGAGCTTGAACCACCGACTTTACAGTTCAAATGGCTTTGCAGTCTGGCGCATTAACTCACAGCGCCATACCAGGACACAAGTGTTAGCTATAGAGAAGCTTAAATGAATGGAAGAAATAAGGATGTAAAAGAGCTGAACAAAATATTTCAAATGGCAACTTGAGAAGACTGATAAATATTATAATAAAATGTTCAAAGACCTGAAATTAGGAAATCAAAATGGAAGAACACACTCAGCATTTCTCAAGCTGAAAAAAGTGAAAAAAGATTCAAGCCTCAACTTATAATAGTGAAGGATTCTATAGGTAAAATATTGAAAGATGCAGACAGCATCACAAGTAGATAGAAGGAATGTACCAAAAAGAAATGGTTAATGTTTAACCATTTCAAGATCAATGCACTAAAGGAAAAAGTCCAAGTTGCACTGAAGGCATTGGTGAAAAGCCAGCCTCTAGGATTTGACTGAATACAAATTAAAACTTTCAACAATGTGATGAATCACTAGAGGTGCTCACTCATTCAGATGAAGAAATTTGGAAGACAGTTACCTGGTTAAACAAATAGAAGAGATCTAAATTTGTTCCTCTTTCAAAGAAAGATCGCCCATCAGAATGTGGAAATATCCAGCAACATCATTCATATCACAGGCTAGTAATTGTCCTGAAGACAATTCAAAAATGGCTATAACTCTACATTGACAAGGAACTGCCAGAAATTCAAGTCAGATTCAGAAGAAGATGTGGAATAATGACATCATTGCTGATATCAGATGGATCGTGGCTGAAAGCAGAGAGCACAAGAGATATGTTTCCTTGTACTTTATTAATTATGCAAATATTTTTGATTGTTTGGATCATGACCAACTATAGATAGCATTGTAAAGAATGTGTTTTCCTGAACACTTAATTGTGCTCAGGAGAAACCTATATGAAGATTAAGAGACAGTTGTAACTCTTTTACCAAATGTGAAACAAGGAACATTACCAGATTTATAAAGTTCTAATAAGAAAAGTCCCTTAAAAGCCTCTGGAGAAAATACAAAAGCAGTAAAATTGGCATCTATTTAAAGGACTACCTAGAGTGAAGTCCTTGGTTTTTAAAATAGATGTTGCTTTAGAACGAAGGAGACAGAGAGGTGGTCCCCATGGTAGGAAATTCACACACACTGGGGCAGGAAATGGACAAAGTATGTATCATGATACTTCTAGACATTTCCATCTTTTAAAAGGTAGTGTTAGCTGAAATGCGGTGCAGAGTTTCCTCCAAGGACACTAGATCATCAACAATATGTAAATGTTGTCTTTTCCAGTTTATTTTTCCAGGTGAAAACTCTTCCTGTCTGTGAAAGAAGTCTTTTGTAACCACAGCTCCCTGGTTTGCAATAAAACCAGAAAGGATCAATTTCTTGTAGAATTGCCTAGACTTACAGTTTGAAATCAGCTTGTCTGAGCAGGAGATGATAAATAGGACATTCTCAGGGCCTATTCTCTGGGCCAACATTCTTAATGAGGGTTGGTCATGGCCTCGTCTCCACACAAGCATGGAGGAGAGCCAGTGAATGGTCTTCTGTCTGCTAACTTGTACTTCATGCCCCTCATCAGAACATGAAGACAGATCCTGCTCTGAGATACCTTGTTTCTCGCCTTCATAAATAGTATATAAAGATAACAGTTTCCATCAAATCATTCAAAGTTATTTCATTGGATCCCTTCTTGTTGTATCAAAGGAGCCCTGATGACGCAGAGGGTAAAATTTTGAGCTGCTAGCTGTAAGGATACCTTACAGTTGTAGGTTGTTGTGTGGTAGGATAATGTACTAGAACACAAGGACAGTTTGAACTACAAAGTTGAGAGTTCAAATTCACCAGTCGCTCCTCAGAAACCCTATGCGGATCACTATGATTCAGAACTGACTTGGTGGTACTGAACTACAACTGTCAGGTAAGGGAGCCTTGGTACCATAGTGGATTACAAGCTGGGCTGCTGACTTTAAGGTCAACAGTTCAAATCTACCAGCCACTCTTCAGGAGAAAGAAGGTTTCTAGTGTCATAAAGATTTACAGACTCAGAAACCCTATTTATAGGGTGGCTATGAGTTGGAACCGACTCCATGGCACATAACAACAACAACAACGTGATGGAAGGACTCCTGGTGTGGTGTTGTGAGGGTTAATGCATCAGACTGCAAAGCCATATGAACTGTAAGGTCAGCAGTTCAAGCTCTCCAGCTGCTCCTTGGAAATCCTATACAGGCTCTCTATGGGTTGGAATCGACTCAACGGCATCGACTACATCACAACAACAGCAATGTGATGGAGTCCTGGTGTGGTGCTGTGGGTTAATGCACTGAACTACAAGGTCTGTTTGAACCTCAAGATCAGAGTTAAGTTCGAGATAACCAGCTGCTCTTCAGAAACCCTTTACAATGTCAGAATTGATTCAAAGGCACTTAAGAACGAGAAGGAACCGCAGTTGTCTTTTCAGGGCCAGACCAAATGATTGCCTGGGCCTTATATGGCCTCACGCCTAGACCAAATGATTGCCTGGGCCTTATATGGCCTCACGCCTAGACCAAATGATTGC
>NW_006408713.1:127177-161589 GCF_000296735.1 Chrysochloris asiatica
CCTTATATGGCCTCACGCCTAGACCAAATGATTGCCTGGGCCTTATATGGCCTCACGCCTAGACCAAATGATTGCCTGGGCCTTATATGGCCTCATGCCTAGACCAAATGATTGCCTGGGCTTATATGGCCTCATGCCTAGACTTTCCCCACTTTGATTCTACAGTCTTCCATATTCATTATTTAACATTCATGTACATACAAGGTGATTTAAAATACTTTGGCTTAGGCCAGACACACCTTACTCCTCAAACTGACATCTCTACTCTTTAACACTTTAAAGAGGACTTTTGAAGGAGATTTGCTTAAAGCAATACAACTTTTGATTCTTGACTGCTGCTTCCATATGTGTTGATTGTGGATCCAAGCAAAATGAAGTGTTTGACAACATCAAACTTTTCTACATTTATCATGGTGTTATTTTTTGGTCCAGTTGTAAGGGTTTTTGTTTTCTTTGTTTTGAGGTGTAATCCACACTATAGACTAGTCTTTGGTCTTCATCCATCGTCTGTTTTAGTCTGGAAGTTCTGCTGAAACCTGTCCACAATGAGTAACCTTGTTGTTGTGTGAAGTGCCGTCGAGTCGGTTCCGACCCATAGCGACCCTGTATAGGTTTTCCAAGGAGCAGCTGGTGAGCTTGAACTACTGACCTTATAGTCCACAGCACCACACCAGGACTCATGAGTATTTAAATGCTGGTGGTAAAGTTTCTAGCATCATGGCAATACACAAACCCCACAGATTTCAACAAACTGACAAATGAGAGGTGGAAGTATAGATAAGATAATAGAATAATTTTTAAATTATAATATTCAAACAAACAGTTGTTGTTGTTGTTTTTAAGTGCTGTCGAGTCGGTTCCGACCCATAGTGACCCTGTACAGGGTTTCCGAGGCTGTAAATCTTTACAAGAGCAAAAAGCCTCATCTGTGTCCCGTGGAGCAGCTGGTAGTTTCGAACTGCTGACCTTGCGGCTCGCAGCCCAATTCGTAACCACTACATTACCAGAGCTCCTTAAACAATAGGCAGTATTTAAATATGGTATTTTAACACCCCAACATCCTTGTATGATTATCATTATGGTCACCAATTTCCAACCGAACTAAAATGTATGTTAGTGGTCAGGATCACCCCAATAGTAGGGTAAGTGCTGGGATGTGAACTGTAAGACTTAGCTCCACTGGGATCAGAAAATGCGCTCATTGCGTCTGAGTGTGGGACCACATGGAGTCACAAGGAGAAGTGGTCGTTGTGATGAAGATGGAATCCGTAACCTATTTGAGTATGTTATCCAGCTCAGTTAAACGGTTATCATTTCTCATGAGGTTACATGTATATGATTTAGCAAATATCCTAAGTCTGATACAATTACTGACATTAGGTCAAGTATTTGGTTGAATTTTTAGTAGTCTGCCATAGCATTGTTGTTGTTGTTGTTAAGTGCCTTAGAGTCGGTTCCGACCCATAGCGACCCTGTACAGGGTTTCCGAGGCTGTAAATCTTTACGGGAGCAGAAAGCCTCATCTTTCTCCCGCAGAACGGCTGATAGTTTCGAACTGCTGGCCTTAAGGTTGGCAGCCCGATTCGTAACCACTACGCTACCAGAGCTAGTGGTTACAAATTAGGCTGTGAGCCGCAAGGCCAGCAGTACGAAACTACCAGGTGTTCCGCAGAGAAAGATGAGACTTTCTGCTCCCGTAAAGATTTACAGCCTCGGAAACCCTGTACAGGGTCACTATGAGTCAGAACCAACTCCACAGCACATTATAACAACAACCATTGTCCCCCATCTTCCAACAATAGTAATAAGATAGTAAGCAAAACAGAGATAGAAAAAGAACTACCACCTCCGTGGAGTGCTGGCATGGCACTGTGGGTTAAAGCACTGGACTGCAAGGTCAGTGTGAAATGCAAGGTCAGCGGTTCAATCTCATCAGCTGTATCTCCACAGGGTCTCTGTGAGCCAGAACTGACTCTATGGCACTTAAAAACAACAACAATAGCAACCTCTTTATCTTTTTCATTCTTAGTGTCAGCAGGCATGCTTTCTGGGATGCAATAATGTCTGTAATCTCCTATAGAGAGAGGATCGCAAGAGTAAGACTCACTACTTTGGACATGTTATCAGGAGTGATCAGTCCTTGGAGAAGGACATCATGATTGGTAAAATAGAAAGTTAGTGATAAAGAAGAAGATTGTCAATGAGATCTACTGACACAACGGCTGAACACTGAACACAGACACAGCAATGCTTGTGAGGATGTCGCAGGCACGGGCATTATTTCATTCTGTTTACATAAGGTTGCTGTGAGTTGGAAATGACTGAATAGCATCTGACACCGCACCCCTCCATCTTTCATAGTTTCTTATTGACTAGCATCATTACTATTGCAAGTTTGCTCGTCAGGAAAAGAATGATCATCCTTTGGCACCAACTATGGGATTATGTTGGTGAGGAGTCACTATGTTCAGCATTTACTATATAAACTCCAGGCATGTTTTGGAAGTTATTATAAATCATCAGTTTTTGTATATCTCATTCATATAATTGAGCACCAGAGAAATCATCACCAAGTGGGTCCATTGATGCTGTGAGTTGAACCTGGGACATGACCCCATCCATTTGATGGTAGTGTATCCCACTCTAAAGGTGGGGAGGTATGCTGACACTGCAGGTTTCTGCAGGTTGCAGACACTTCTTCCAACCGTCATCTTAAGATCTGGGTATCTCAATTTCACCAAAGTACAGTTACCACATAAATGTCTGTAGGTTATTTGGAAAAAGACAGCAAAAATTACCACCATGTGCATTTGTCATGATGTGGGTCTTCTCTCCTGAAATCTGATTTTAGAGACAATAGATGCTAAGTCTGAAAACTGACTCAGTTCCATAAATTTTGCAAGAGATTGGGACATTTGGGGGTGGGGGAGGAAGGCGGGGGTGGAGGGTATGAATGTCCCAGTCTCCCAGCCATCCATTTTTGTTTTCTTCTGTCATAATTCAGACCCTTGCCAACAGTAAACCCTGTAATATTTTACTCTATTAACCTTCTTAGTAACTCTCTGTGGGTCAGGAAACCTCATCTGCCACTGCGACTTTCTGGTGATAAAGAACATTTCCACCTTTTGGTACCAACATCTGGCCTTTATGGTTTCAGGGTCCTATCATCTCCATCACTATCAATAAGTGAAGTTCTACATCTTCCGCTCTTCTCATCAGCTCGAATGTACAGATGAGAGCCACCACTTAATATTTTAATGATGCTATTATCCTTTAAAAGGTGCTCTGGTAGTGCAGTGGTTACGAATCAGGCTGCGAACCTTAAGGTCAGCAGTATGAAACTACCAGCTGTTACGTGGGAGAAAGATGAGGCTTTCTGCTCCTGTAGAGATTTACAGCCTTGGAAACCCTGTACAGGATCACTGTGAGTGGGAACCGATTCCACGGCACATAACCACCACCACCATCTTTATCCTTTTTGACTTACACTGTAGGATCATCACTGGGCTGTGAACCACAAGGTCAGCAGTTCAAACTGACCAGCTTCTCCTCAGAAACTCTATACAGGGTCACCATGAGTTGGAACCAGCTCGAAGGCACTTAATAACAAGTATTTTTCTTCTCGCTAGGACATTCTATATAGCTTTGGAAAACAGTGAGTCCTTTTGGAAAATGTGGTGGAATTCAGTAAACAGAAAAAAGTGTACCTGAAAAAAAGCCCAAACCAAAGTTCATCCAGAAAAAACAAATCCTAATCAAGGTTAGGGTTAGGCTACCTGTGTGCACTTTTCTTGTGTGCAGGTATAAGCAGGGGTTTGACCTAGAATTGGGTTTTTGAGCTATACCTAGTGTACACATTCTCTAGCATGCCTCTTTCTAATCCATTTAGCTCATTCTCCTTCACCTAGGTGGCATTTCATCGGTGTCTAAACTGGGCCATGACTGTGCCCAAGCTTTATGAGCAATTCTAATGGGAACTTTATGGGGTGAGTCCTTGGAAAAGTGGAGTCCTTGCAAATGTGAATCCTTCATCTCAGAAAAGCATTCCCAAACCAATATTATTTGTCCTAATCACATTTATGTTCTGCCCTTGTTGGTCAAGCACTTTCAGAATCCAGTCTTGTGCTTACACCAGTCCTGCAGAATCCAGTCCTGCAGTTTCCACCCTGATTTGTGCTGTTTTGAATTTGCTGAGTGTTGGCAGTCCTTTGGGATATAATGTCTTTCTTCCTGTCATTACCAGAGGATTTACGCTGCAACTCTACTTGGTCCTGGTAGACTACCCAAAGCGAGACTCAGAGGAGCACCTGATGCCTGGTGTGGGAAGAGCTTCTGAAGTTTTATTTTGTTTTTCAGCACAGGCAAGCATTCGCTTGTAGTAGGGAAGGGTGGGGTCAGAAGTTCCAGAGACAACTGAGAAACCAATACGACTAGAAGCACCTTCCCTGGTGCCTTCATCCATGTGTTCTGGTCCAACCAGGCACTCACATTATCCTTGCAGACCAGGGCTGGCTGGATAGTTATCCTTTACTGACATCACTAAAACTGTTAGATACCGGACCTAGCTATTTCTTACTATCCCCTTCAAGTAATGAGAGATTCTTTGAATGCAACCAAAGATGCTGCTTTCATTTTCTGTAGCTGCTGTAACAAATTACCACAAACCTGATGCCTTAAACAACAGAAACGTATTCTCTTGTAGTTCAGGAAGCCAGATGTCTGAAGTCCACATGCGGTCAACACTGAATCATTTCCACAGATCCTGAGAGATATTATGTTTCATACCTGTCTACTGGCTTCTATGGGGTTCCTTTACTTGTGGGTACACAACTCCTTGGTCTTGACATGTTCCTATTCTATCTGTCTGTGTCTCTTTAAGTTCTCTTCATCAAAGGATATCCAGCATTTGGTGTCAGACCCACTCAGATCCAGTGTGACTCTTCTTAACTTATTACATCAGCAATGATGTGATTTCCAAATAAGGTCATATTCTGAGGTTATGTTTGAGTGGGTGTACATTTGTGAGAGATGCTACCCAAACCACTAGAGGTGAGTTCTGGTCATAGCATCCAATGATCTGGTACTCTCCCACAGCTGATATTGTACTTTCGGTGAGACATTGAGTAATAACATTCCAACCCCACCATGCTTATGTCTCCTATTACCACCGTATCTCGAATGGCTGGTATTCTATTGGGCAATCCCATTTTCTTGCTCTGGTATATCCTCCCCACTCACCATGAGGAGAATTGTAATAATTATACTCCATGTTGTAGGAGAATCTTTACTGTTGGCACCAGAACGGTACTCTATCAAACTTTACTGACAATTCCTGTCTTATATGTTTTTACATCCTCCGTCAATTTTACAGGAAATCAAGGCCTCGATACCATTCAACCATATGTGTTCATCAAGGGTGAATTAAAGCATTAGGAATTTAAGTGGATAATTTAATTTTTAAACATTAGTGAAAATAGCTCTTTAGGTATTAAACATACTCTAATAAAATTAAATTAAGAACAAATACCCAAGAAGTAAGCTTCATTTCCCAGTCACGCAAATTGAAACTGTAGATGATCCCTTCATTCAGCTAATGAAACCCTAGTCTTACCAGCTCGGGAATTCTAAGAGGAAAGAAATTATGTGTGAGGCTCGTAATTGAGAAATGAATTACTCATCAGTGGATGTCTGCCATGTATTAAACCAGGCAAATCTCTAGATCTCGGAAAGTGTTTTTAACAATTTTAAAGGAGAGGGTGACTCCTTGTCTCTTGAAAGGAGTAATTACCTTCAAAGAGGAAATAGAATTTTCCCCAACAATAAAGAACCTTGCCTTTTCCCTCTTGGGGAGAGATTTGCTTGAAATTGGAAATGCCAAAGTGCTTGGGGAATTCCCAGAGTAAGCTGGGAAATAGTAGCTCATGGGTGCACTAGTCTTTGTTTCATCAACGACGTCCTTCATGTAAACTTGTGCTTCATTTCATTCACATTTGCTTCCGAAATACATCTGTTCTTCTGAGATGACTCTCAGCAAATGGGGTCTCCATTCAGAGGTGATGTCCCTCAATCAGTAAACTTTTAGTTGTCATCATGCTGACTTTGACTCACGGTACTCATGTGTGTCAGGGTAGAAATGTGCTTCATACCATTTTCAACAGCTAATGTGCTGAAGTAGGTTACCAGAAGTTTCTTCCAAAACTACTTGGGTGGACTTGAACCTCCAACTGTTTTGTTAGCAGCACAGCATGTTAACTGACTGCAACACTCCTGGCCTTCTTAATTTTGTCAGGAAAGGATGACATAGAAGAGCCATTTATATCCATGTAACTATTTTGAAGGCTTTCTACTCCCATAAAGATTTACACCCTCTGAAACCCTGTACAGGGTCGCTATGGGTCGGACCCGACTCGATGGCACTTAACAACAACAACAACAAACTATTTTGAATAGTGACTGTAAATTTTAAGCTGAGTTTGTAAATGTATACAAATACATGTGTATGGGGGTCCATGCATTAATGTAATAAAGATGAAATTGGAGAACTATTTGGGATGGTGATGTCTAAGTGTGGTTGTTTTATGAATTGCATTGTTGTTGTTAAGTGTCTTCGAGTCAGTTCTGACACATAATGACCATGTATAGGGTTTCCAAGGAGCAACTGGTGGGTTTGAATAGCCAACCTTCAGGTTAGCAGTCCAGTGCTTACCCTAAAGTGCCATACCAAGACCCCATAGACTGCATTAGAGCTGGAATAAAAGAAATTATGTAACTGAGTTCACTGTGATTACTCTTCGGATCACTCTTCATTGTTACTGTGACTAATGCCAATGTGACTCTCCAAAGTTTTGAGGGTAAAAAGAGGAACTAAGAAATGTTCTCCTCCAATGGATTTTCTCTAGAGTCCTGCATCCGTGCAGCTTTGATAAGAAACACAAAGATATGACAAGTGGCAATCCATGCCACACACGGGCCGAAGTGCATGGACCTTATGTGGTGTTTATAATATTACCGCCATTTTGGAGACAAAAGGAGAGAAGCCAGAAAGTTTCCATGGTGTTCACAAAGTCCCAAAGCTGGTGGCTAGCAGAGAAGGGGCCAAGTCTGTTGTTGCTGTCATGGTGTCCATTTGATTCAGACTTCCAACAGCCAAATATGACAGAGTACAATTGCTTCATAGTGCTTTCTTGTTGCCATCTTCATAGAAGTAGATTTCCAAGCCACAGAAAGCTTTGTTGCTAAGTGGATGGGAACCGCCAACCTTCCAGTCATTAGCCAAGTGCTTAGTCAGTACATCACCAGGGCTCTGGAACCAAGTCTAGGACTCAATTGACACATGAATCCCTATACCCCATTCTCAGGAGGAATGTATGTCTACGGAATCTGGGAGGCCTAAGAACGAATGTCCGGGTGAATGTGTCCTGCAAGATGGATGTCCCTGAGAGTCCGTGAGCCAGTCTGTGGTGTGCAGAACTGCCCTCCTCTTCACAGACATGACAGGATAACCCATATGTTTAAAGACAACAAGCTATCCTGTGAGCAGGAGACCAGGCAGGGACGTGAGAAGCTAAGGAAGGCTACAAAGCTAGGAGGTACCACGTGGAGCTCAGGAGGCCCAGGAACAAGCACAGCCTTGGGGGAAGAAGGAGCCCACTTCCCCCTCAGCATCTGTAGACAAGGTAGGGATATTCCAACAACCAATGGCCTTTTTGTTCTCTATCAGGATCACTCACCAGCAACTGTCAGAGAGCTTGTTTTCTATCCCTTTGAGTGTCGAATGTGCTGGTACTGAACTTGGAATCTGGAGGGCAGCTTTTCCTGGTTGCAGAGTGACAATTAGCTGTAGCAGGTTAGCAGGATTCTTTTAAGGATTCTCCTAAGGAAGTCTTCAGCAGAGAAAAGGGATACTTTTTGAAGTTGCTTTTTAGATTCTTTTTTTTTTTTTTTTCCCCCCTCTCTCAACTGACAAGAGCTTCCAAATAAAGCCCGTTGACTCTCCTATTTGAGCAGAGGTGCAGCTCTGGGCTCCTAAAAGCTTCACAGTGTGAAGCGGGAGTTTAGAGACTCCCTGCTCTTCTAATTGGAGCAGAAAGTGCTAGCTGGAATCAGCAGGAAATGCTGCCTCTCCCAGAGGTTCCTAATTTCTGCTTTGTGCCCTCCACCTGGGTTTCTACCAGAGCTCACACTGCCCCCCCCCCCCCCCCCCACCCCCCCCCCCCCCCCCCCTTTCTCCCACTCAGGAAGCAAGTAATCACCAAAGACTGACATCGTAGCCCCACAACAGTAGAAGCATTTAAGATTATGGTGAGAATAGATTCAATATAAGCACTATATTCTCTTTTGCATGTTGAAGACAGATCCAAGCTATGTGGGGGTCACAAAGTTCATCATTGCACTGCGTAAATTCTGAGTCCTTTTTTTATTTTATTTTTCCTGTGATCTTTTATCAAGACAAAACCACCCCTGCCCCCTGTACACTAAATTCACACAATGATGAACATATGAACAAAATACAGATGACTCTATGTAAATATATACTGCAGGCAGGATTTACAGCAGTAACAAAGTCAGAATGTAACATAACTTTGTGTTCTTTTCCTTTCTTTAAAAAAACAACATCTTTATTTTAAAGTCCTGAAGTGGTCAATTTAACCTCACTGAAGAAATCAAATGCATCTTTGAACATCTAAATTTACTTTAAAACTGAAGGCACAAGGGATGGCTCCTTAATGCTTACAAAAGCAGTATCTGCTTTTTTATTTCATTTTATTTTTAAAAGTGCTTATCAAGATGAATGAGCACAGTGGTGTGTAATTTCAAAGAAGAAATTGCTTTTTTTTCTCCAGCTTCCGCACTGAATTCTCAAGGTCACCAGGAGTAAGAGGAACATCTGTTGCTTAGCTTTGCTCCTGGGTTCTGTGTGGGATGCATGGCCCCCACAGGGAAGAAGAGTGGCTTCAGTAAATGCTGAATTCTACCATATCACTCAAAAGAGAATGTGGAAATCCTCCTCGTCTACACATTGTAGGAGTTCTGATGTGGCACTGTAGGTTAAGCACCTGACCACAAGTTTAGTTTGAATTGCAAGTTTGGTGGTTCAAACTTACCAATCGCTCCTTGGCAACCTTATATAGTATTGCTGTTCATTGGAAGTAACTCAACGGCACTTAACAACATCAACAAAGTATAAAACTGACACGTTGAGAAAACTAAACATGATGCCCTGTCTTAGTTCTGAACACATTCTTATGGCCAATGCTACTTTTGTGGTTAAGAAACGGAGCTTCAGAGGGAATCCTAGGGAAGCATTCCATTAGCAAGATTTCGTCAAAACAGATTGACCCCACGGATGTGCGACTCTGGACCGAATAGGGCAGCACTCCAAAAGTGCACATTGTCTGATTTGGTAACAAAAGACTGCAAAAATATACTCTGTATTTTCCCATGACCCTGAAAAATAACATTTCTTAAAGCTTTAATCGGAAGAGTCATCGACAGTCATCCAACAGGAAAAATGTTGTCAAATATTTTATTATGGCTTTTGGCTGTTGTCAGAAGAAACCCTAGTGGTGCTATAGGGTAAGCACTGGACTGTTAGTCACAAAGTCAGCAGTTCAACTCCATTAACCATTCTCTGGGACAAAGATGAGGCTTTCTGCTCTATGAAGATTTAAAACCTTTGAAAAAAGTTCACTATGAGTACAAATCGCAAAGACTAAGTCTGAAGTTTTTTTTGGAGAGTGGTTGTTGGTGTCTGTGGAAGGCCCATAAGTTTTCCAGACTGCAATCTTCACAGGAGTGCATTGCTAGGTCTTTCTTCCACATACCCACTGGGAGGGTTCAAATCACCAACCTTTCAGTTAATTGCTAAATGTTTTGCCATTACTCTACCAGGGCTCCTTATTCATTATTGCTAATAATGTGAAAACAAAACAAAACACCGAGTCATCTGATATTTGCTCTTTAGTAAAACAAACATACAAGCATAAGGCTTTGAACTTATTACTGCTCCTAAGATTCAGCTCATAAATTCATGAGTTTTTTTCCCCAAAAGAAAAAAAAATGTCACTGGGATTAGTAGATGATTGCAAACAAGTTCTCTCGATAATACACTTGTCTTAATCTTGTTAGGGTGACTTCAAAAAGAAAGAACCCGAGTATAACAGTATAATAGAGTTAAATACTGTTAACTGATAGTACATGAAGGAGATTACAATCATTGAAATAAATTTATATATATATATATTTGCTTGGTAAATCTTCACTCAATCAGCAACGAGAAGTTTAAATAATTGATTATAATATACACTGGGTGTATATATATCTTCTTGCTTTTTAAGAACGTAAAACATGTTTTCATTTATAACCATTTTATCATGCAAGGCATGAGTAGGATTCTAGATTTCTTCTTATTTATTTATTTTTTAAATACTTTTCAATGGAAAGAATATTGTTTTCTGAAAATCCAAAGATTTGCCCAGAATTAAAAGGTCATTTCTAAATTGTGACTGCCACAATTGTAAAGGTCAAAGTTTTGTAACAAAAATGGGGAGTAGTTAAGCTTATAGTATAGAAACAGAGGACCCTAGGACCATGAAGGGAGAAGAGCACAAGTGGAATGTGGGACACTACCCAGAGAAACAGCAACACCAGAGATGGAGGCAGAGAAGAGGAGGACATGGAGAAAGGGAGCAGCTGACAACTCTGGACTCATGGAAAGAGAAGGACTGGGTGCTGGTGACCAGGAGGCAGGCTTGTAGAATATGCCTTTTGGTTGTTTAAATTATTATATATTCCTGAGTGTTTCTGTGTACATCCCCTCCCCCTCCAAAACAAAACAAAATAGGAAATGGGTGCAAATACTGTTGAATGATGATGCACAGAGGAGTTTGTAATCAACACAATGATATGATGTTGTAAAGCTGATGTTCTCCCATGTAAACTATCGCTCAGTTCACAATAAGAACTTACACACACAAAACAAAACAAAACAAGTTATAAGCTAACCTTCAAAATTTTCAAGATATTTGTACATGTATTTTTATTGCTAAGAAATAGATATGTATATGAATATACCACTCTGTCGGTGGACCTATGGGTTTTCTGCAGATTGGGGCTATTACAAACAAAGCAGTAACTTTTTTTGGAAAAAAAGGTCATTTCTGTACTTAATATGGAGTCCTGGTGTGGCACGGTGGGTTAATGCAGCAGACTGCAAAGCTGTTTGAACTGCAAGGTTGGTGGTTCAAGCACACCAGCTGCTCCTTGAAAACCTTAATATAACTTGTTAGGTGTCCTTCAGTTGGCTCCAACTCATAGCAACCCTATGCACAACAGAACAAAACACAACCTGCTGTATTATTCATGAGGTTTTCAGTGGCTAAACATTTAGAAGAATCCAGCCTCTCCTTCTTCCTTGTCTTCCTCTGAAAGCTCTGCTGAAGCCTGTCCACCATGGCTGGCCCTGCTGGCATTTAAAGTACCGGGGGCATAGCTGACCGCATCCCAGCAACTCACAAGCCCGCATAGTCCAACACCTTAACATAAAAGTTGTTTAATGACTAATTAAGGTTGGTTGGTTGGTTACATGCCATGGAGTCGGTTCTGACTCATAGAGACCCTGTATAGGGTTTCTGAGGCTGTAAATCTTTATGTGAGCAGAAAGTCTCGTCTTTCTCCCATGGAACAACTGGTGGTTTTGAACTGCTGACCTTAATGTTCACAGCCCAATTCGTAATCACTATGCTACCAGAGCTCCTTACTAATTAAGGTGACCAATATAAATATGGATCTACTTTGAGACCTTCAGTTTGACTCCCCGTACCTACTAATCTAATTCTGTGCCCATAGCATACCATTTTACTATTTAGCTGTAAAACGGGCTCAAGTTTCAGGTAATCCTTATAAACTCCTTGTCATAGTTCTCAGTTCTATTTCTTCATCTCTATTTTGTTGGTCATTTTTTAGTATTGTTTTTGTTGTGTTCAAAAGAATGCTGTTGGAGACTTATTAAAATAAAGGTTATCTTGGGAAAACTTGTTATGCTATGCTTTTCAATACATACATAATCTGGAGCTCTGGTAGTGTAGTGGTTACAAATCAGGCTGAGAGCTGCAAGGTCAGCAGTTCAAAACTACCAGCTGTTCCGCGGGAGAAAGATGAGGCGTTCTGCTCCGGTAAAGATTTACAGCCTCGGAAACCCTGTACAGGGTCACTATGAGAAGGAACTGACTCCACGGCACACAACAACAACAAATACTAACAATGGGAGTTCTGGTGTGGCACTCTGGATTAATGTGATGAACTGAAAAGTTAGTTTGAAACACAAGGTCAGCGGTTCAAGCTCATCAGCTGCACCTCAAAGGCCCTATTCAGGATCACTATGGGTCAGAACAAACTTGATGGCACTTAACAACAACAACATATTTACAACAACTTTTACATACTAGGCTAGCAAACATATAGCAGAATAAAAATGGCATATATATATATAATTTGTAATTGATAGGAAAATAAGATTGTCCAGGATTTCAGTCATTCTGCCTAATGGCAGACTCTGTACAGTCTCCCATGATGTTGAGTAAAGTCCTCTGAATTACATTTTTAATTCACCTTTTATGATTAATCAGCATGTATTTCTACATTTTCTGATCTTGAGGGTGTGAAACCTCTTGGGAAGAGTGGGGTTTAATCTGACTACTGCCTGCTGGTCATATTGGTGTTTCTTTTCATTGGGGGAAAATAGAATTTTCCAGCTTCAAGGGCTGCACTTGCCCTTTGACATTGCTTTGTTCTTTTTGTCTCTAGGTTTCATCATTGTGTAAGCTTTGATTATATCATTACTCAGACTTGAAATGTAATACGAGTGATTTCTAAGACATATGGTATTGCCTGATTCATGTTAAGCCTCACCATTTGGATTCTTTTGTGGTGCAACAATTCTGTAACCTAGGTACTGCCCCTGATTCCTTTACAAACGAAGACTCATTAGGTGGCCAGTGTTGTGGTTGTCAGTTGCAGTCAAGTTGGCTTCAACTGATAGTGACCCTGAGGAAAACAGAAGCCAACACAACTTGGACCTCTGGCGTCCTCACAATCACTGCTGTATTTGAGCTCATAGGTGCAGCCACTTTGCCAGTCCATTTCCTTGAAGATTGTCCCTGTTTTTAGTGACTGTCCATAGTACCAAGCATGATGAATTTCTCCTGGGATAGTTCCATCCTGATGACAGGGCCAAAGGAAGCTGGAGGAATCTCACTACCCTAGCCTTCGAAGGAACATTCCTACTGTATTTTCTCTAAGAGCAATTTGTTCTTTCTTATGGCTGTTCATGGGATATGCAATTTTCTTTGCCAACACCACAATTCAAACGTTGTCTCTGGATGGCATAGATGATTAAGTGATCAGATACTAAACAAAATGTTGGAGGTTCAGATTTACCCAGTGACACCTCAGAATAAGGGTGTGAAAATTCACTTCTGAAAGATCAAAGCCACTGAAAACCCTGTCGAGTAAAGTTCTGTTTTAAAACATCATGAGTTGGAATTAACTTGATGGTAAATGGTTTGGTTAGTCACTCTCTCTTACATTAGGTTTGTAGAGAAACAAAACAATGGAATATATATATATAGTGGTAGTTGTGTGCCACTGAGTCAGTTCCAACTTACAGTGACCCTGTACAGGGTATATAACATCTCTACATGTGTTATGTACTACCACCAACACCACCATATATATATATATATATATATATATATATATATATATATATATATATATATATATATATGTGTGTGTGTGTATATGTATATGTATATGTGTGTGTGTGTATATGTATATGTATATGTATATATACACATACATACATACATACATGTTGGTTATGTTAGTTATGTGCTGTGGAGTCATGCAACTTCGTATAGGGTTTCTGGAAGTCCATGCAGTGGTTCAAACCCGATGGCACTTAACAACAACAATAACAATAGGGTTCTGAGACTGTAAATCTTTACTGGAGCAAAAAGCCTTATCTTTTTCCCACAGACTGACTGGTAGTTTTGAACTGCTCACCTTGAGGTTAGCAGCCCAATTTGTAACCTACTACAGTACTAGAGCTCTCTCTCTCCACACACACACACGCACACACATGTATAGAAAGGAGCTCTGCATAGTGATTACGAATCGGGCTGCAAACCACAAGGTCAGCAGTTCAAAGTCTCCAGCTGTCATGTGGGAGAAAGATGAGGCTTTCTGCTCCCATAAAGATTTACAGCCTCAGAAACCCTGTACAGGGCTATGAGTTGGAACCAACTCCATGGCACATAACAACAAAAACATATGTATATATGTATATACATATATATGTATAAAGACAAATAGACACACACACACACACACACACACACACACACACATATATATATATATATATATATATATATTGATGCTGTGGGCTAATGTGTCAGATTGCAAAGTAGTTTGAACTGCAAGGTTGGTAGTTCAAGTTCACCAGCAGCTCCTTGGAATCCTTATACAGGGTTGTTATGGGTTGGAATTGACTCGACAGCACTTAAGAACAGCAATAACAATCTCTCTCTCTCTATCTAGACAGAGAGAGAGAGCGAGACAGAGTCAGAGTCCTTGTGTGGCACAGTGGGTCAATGCACTGCATTGTTGGTTTGAACCACAAGACCCATGGTTCAAGCTCACCAGTCACTCCTTGGAAACCCTCTACAGGATTGCTGTGAGTCAGAACTGACTTGATGGCATTTAACAACAACAACTATATAAATATATGGATCATGGACTGCCAAAAGAACAAACCAATTTGTGTTGGAAGAAGTACAGCCAACATGCTTCTTGGAAGCCAGGATGACCAGATACTTTGGACATATTATTAGGAGGTGACAGTCCCTGGAGAAGGAGATCATGTTTGTTAAAGTGGAGGGTCTGAAATAAAGACGAAGAGCTCAACGAGACGGGTCAACACAGAGGCAGCAGGAACAGTGAACTCAGACCCAGCAGTGTTTCATTCTGTTGCGCATAGGTTTTTTTTTATTTTTAATGTTTTATTGTGAATTATGTGATAGTTTACATGGGGAAACATTAGTTTTACATTCATCCTATTGTATATCATTTCATTACCATGGTTATAATCCCCTCTGTGCATCATCAACCAACCATAGGGTATACACTACAAACCTGCCCCCCAGTCATCAGCACACAGCACCCTTCCCTCTCTGTGTCTGAAGTCCCTAACTGCTACATCTCTTCACATCATCGTCTCTGCCTCCATCTCAGGCATCACTGCTTCTCTGGGTAGGGTCCCGCTCTCCACTCTTCTCCATTGATGGTTCCAGGGACCTCCGTTCCTAGACTGAAAAGTGAATCACTCTCCTCCTTGATACAAAACATTTACCTTTACATTTCCAACCTTCACAATCAGTCCTGATAACAATTGTTCACTGTTGTATCACAAGAGGCCTATGCGCATTTCCTTTCATCAGCCCCGCCTAGACAGATTGGATACTAGTCAGTAGAGAGTCTACCTTCCTCCATGCTCTCTGGATCTAGGTTCCCTCTTGAAAGCTTGTAAGCCAGTCACTTCTTGCCTTTGTAGCCCCCCCCACACACACACACACACACTTTGGGTAGCCAATGTCCAAGTTGTCCATCGCTGTCTACTCTGTGTATGGAAGGGGTGGGAATGATCCTTGCTATAAAGATTTGTTCCTTCTTTTGAGCTACTGCATCCATAGGTGTAGGTCAAGTTCATCAAATTGTATCAGATTACTCTTTTTTTCCTCTTCTTTCTTCTTCTTGTTGAGCTCTGATCATCCAGTCATTGAAGCCAGTCAAATGGGTGTTATCTGCAAGTGTGGTTGTTCTTGTGCATATGCCCTCTCTTCTTATCAGCTGAATGCTTCACTCTCCACTCTAGTCCTCAGTGGCTATGTCACTGACTCTGGGCCCAAGAGTCCCCAGGTCTTGCCACACTGCTAGCCAACCAGGTCTCCACCTGGTTTCACAGAAGTCTATTGAACATTGTAGGGCTTAGCTTGCAGCTTCATTGCTGTTTTTCCCTAACTTCCCCTTATTGGTGATGAACGTGGTCACCAATCAGAGCATGTATTCCTACTAAATCTTAATCTTGGAGGGGGGTTTGCACTGAGGCGACCTGACCACTTGCCTTGATGTCTCCTGGGCAAGCAACTTGCTTGTTCTTATAGTAACAGTCGGTCTGCCTCTATTGTTTTGTATTTTTCCTGTAGGTCTTTCTTTCAAGAAGTATCTTCTGTTCTTCTAGTCACTGCATGCTGGTCTGCTCGTCCTTTCAAGTGGAAATTTCCCATCTCTGAAGATCTGGATGTGGTTCAGGCTTCCACCTATAGCAATGAGACACTGTGATTATTTCGTGTGTCCACAGGTCTGATAGATGAATCCATGATCAGGGCTGGGGTTGAAAATGGACTCACCAATGTCTGATTGCAAAGTGCTTTTTCACTTACCTTTCTTAAAGAGCAAATGTCCCTTTGCCAAGAACTCCATGAGGTCTGTAATGTATAGAAGATCACTGTCAATAAAATCAGCTGGTAGTTTCTAATTGCTGACCTTGCAGTTCTCAGCCTGATTCATAACCATTATGCTACCAGAGCTTCTTACTATCCATTTACTGTTGTAAAGTGCCTTTAAGTTGACTTCGACTCATACTGACCCAGTATATGGTTCCCAAGGCTTTAAATTTTGGTGGGTGCAGAAAGACAGATCTCTCTGTCATGGAATGGCTGATGACTTAAACTATATTCCCTGTGGTTTGCAGACTATTGCTTATCATATGGAGCCACTGTGATCCTCCTTTCTATCCGTATCCATGCATATATGCATGTCTTCGTTATCTGTCTAAATGTATTTTTGGTTTAAACACAAAATACGTTTATTGTTTAAAAGAATGTATGGGCTTGCTAAAAATAAATATCAGCTAATATGAAATAGTTTAAAAACTAATTACCCATCATTTGAACTTTTTATGATGATTGACGTTTTGTGATTTGAATCCTTAGTTTTCATCGTATCGTAATTTCCTCAGATTATGAAACATTATTTGTAAATATTTTGATGGTTGTATACTATTGCATCATATGAATACAAATTATTTTCATTGCCAAACAATCTGAAGGTGAGTAAAACAGGCATCAGAGGAACCCTGATTGAACAAGATTATTGAAACGTGAAGCTGTTGTTTCTCGACATAGCTTTCATCTAGGGCTGGACACGAATGAGGGTGGTACTTCCATCTCTCCTTCTCTTCTTGCAAGAATTCTGTACCCTGACTTACGCTAAGTTAAAATGCAAGTTCAGGCATCCCGGAAGGAAAAATAATCATGCTCCTTTGAAAGATTCTTTGAGTATGGGGAACAAAGAAATCTGAGGGAGCAACATAATGAATCGGGTTACGGTTTTCCAAAGAAATTCTCTCAGGACAGCCCTCGATGCCACTGAAGAATGGCTAGACGTGTTGCTCCTTGGTGCAGTTCGTTCAGTTTTCAACCAATGTAATTTTTCTAGTTCTTCAAACTTCTTCTTCATGATTATCCTGTGACCTTTGATAATACCTTTTTGACTTATCACTGTGAAAGGGATTACATTAGAAGGACCTGCATGTTGTTGTGAAGTGCCCTTGAATCAATTCTGATCCACAGCTATCCTGTATAGGATTTCCAAGGAGCAGCTGGTGAGCTTGAACCACCAATTTTGCAGTTCAAATGACTTTGCAGTCTGATGCATTAGCCCACAGTGCCATATAGAATGGGAGAAAAATGTGGAACGAAACTCAAAATCCTAAAAAATAATGTGGTTACCAATTGAGTAGAGAAAAGTATAATCCCTGAGACTGTAGTCCCGAGTCATCCTTTGAACCTGGAACTGAACTCACCCCCCGGCTCAACTGAAAACAAGAAAAATCACACCTTGATAATTTTAAAAAATGTCATAAACTTTTCAGCGGCCCTCTGTGTCTTGAATTTGAGTAAACCAGCAGACCCTTTTGGATGTCACTGTTTAGATTAGACTTTGATCTCTGGATCATATTGGTAAATACAAGAATTAGCCCCAGTTATGATTCATTACACAGAATCATCTTTATTAGCTTTGATATTGCCTGAAAGACTATCTCTGTGAGGTAGCTGTTATTTTTATTATTATTATTTTTTTAATATACCTTCCTAAAGTCACCTTAATGAGACAAAGACAAGTGCATTACTGAGAGACCTGTCTGCAACCATCCACTGACCACAAAGACATGTTTAGACATGGTTTGTTTGGAATAAACTTGTATATGAGATGGAATCTTAGTAGCAATACTTTTTGACTTACCCTCATACATACATTCTAGGTGTTCCTCAAAGCTCATGTGAATTATTGCTGCTTTAATACTTGTCACTAGTTTCTTAGGATCAATTTGTAAAGTAGGCATAGCCATTCATTTGATAGGTGACGATACTGTACACATTTGCACAAGAAGAACCAAGGAAGACTTGCATCCAATGATTCAAATTCAAAGGCCAATTGTTCCATGATGTGCAGAGTAAAAGTTATTTTATGGCTAGGATGGGTCTCAAGCTGGGGGAACTGAAGAAAAAATTCAAGCCTTGACTTTCGTTATTGAAAGATTTTCTGGGCAAATTGTTGAATGATGCAAAATGCATCAAGAAATGATGGAAGGAATACACAGAGTCATTGTACCAAAAGGAAATGGTTAATGTTCAACCATTTCAAGAGATACCATATGAACAAGAGCCAATGATACTCAGAGAAGAAGTCCAAAGTGCATTGAAAGAAGTGGCAAAGAACAAGGCACCAGGAATTGATGGAATAAAAATTGAAATCTTTCAAGAAAGTGAGGCTGCACAAGAGGCACTCACTCATCTCTGACAAGAAATTTGGAAGACAACTATCTGGCCGACTGATTGGAAGAGATCAATATTTATGCCCATTCCAAAGAGAGGTGATCCAACGGAATGTGGAAATCATCGTACAATCTCTTTCATATCTCAAGCAAGTAAAGTTTTGCTAAAGGTAATACAGAAATGGCTACAATCATGCATTGACAGAGAACTTCCAGAGGTTCAAGCTGGATTCAGAAGAGCCGTGGAACGAGAGATATCATTGCTGATATCTGATGGATCTTGGCTGAAAGCAGAGAATACCAGAAGGATGTTTACCTGTGCTTTATTGACTACGCATAGGCTTTCGATTGTATGGATCATGACAAGCTATGGAAAACATTGAGAAGTATGAGTATTCCAGAACACTTAATTGTACTTCTGAGAAGTCTGTACCTAGACCAAGAAGCAGTTGTTCGAACAGAACATGGTAACACTGAATGTTTTAAAATTGGGAAAGGTGTGAGACAGGGTTGTATTATTTCGCCATACTTATTCAAGCTGTATGCTGAGCAAATAATAAGAGAAGCTGGGTTCTATGAAGAAAAATGTGGTGTCAGGATTGGAGAAAGACTCATTAACAACCTGTGATATGCAGATGATACAATCTTGCTTGCTGAAAGTGAAGAGGATTTAAAACATTTACTTATGAAGATCAAAGAGCACAGCCTTCGATATGGATTACATCTCAATGTAAAGAAAACAAAAATCCTCACCACTGGACCAATAAACAACATTCTTATCAATGCAGAAAAGATTGAAGTTGTCAAGGACTTCATTCTTCTTGCATCAACTATCAACACTCACGGAAGCAGCAGTCAAGAGATCAGATGACGTATTACATTGGGCAAATCTGCTGCACAGTAACTTTTTAAAATATTGAAGAGCAGAGATGTCAGCTTGAGGACTAAGGTGAGCCTGACCCAGGACATGGTGTTTTCAATAGCCTCATATGGATGCGAAAGCTGGACAGTGAATAAGGAGGATCGTAGAAGAATTGATGCCTTTGAGTTGTGGTGTTGGAGGAGAATACTGAAAGTGCCATGGACTGCCAAAAGAACCAATAGATCTGTTTTGGAAGAAGTGCAGCCAGAGTGCTCCTTGGAGGCCAGGATGGCTAAGCTTCATCTCTCATACTTTGGACACATTGTCTGGAGGGAATAGTTGCTGGAGAAGGATGTCATGATTGGTAAGGTGGAGGGTCAGAGAAAAAGAGGAAGACCCCTTACGAGATGGATCAGCCAGGTGGCATCATTGATGGCATCAAGTGTGGCAGCGGTAGTGAGGTTGGCCCAGGATCGGACATTGATTCGTTCTGTTGTGCATGGGGTCACTATGAGTAGGTTCCGACTTGATGGCACCTGACAACAACAACATGATGGGTCTGGTAGCGTAGTGGTTACGAATCGGGCTGTGAATCTCCGGGTCAGCGGTTTGAAACTACCAGCTATTCTGCAGGAGAAAGATGAGGCTTTCTGCTCCCATAAAGATTTACAGCCTTGGAAACCCTGTACAGGGTCACTGTGAGTCAGAACCGACTCCACAGCTCATAATAACAATGATGGGTGGAATAAAAGTTATTTAGATCAAAAAAAAAGTTTAACCATACTCCATAGCATATGTCCTGGTTGTTGTTGTTGTTGTGTTGTTTTATCAATATATGCCTTCGAATGTTAGGAAAAAAGCATGTAATAAATGAATTTTTGACTACTTATTGGGGAAATAGATTTTGAAATAGCCCCTCGCCACCAATATTAAAGAAAAACTAGTATTGACTAATATATTGTTCTGGTTAATATGATGTGTGAATTGCTCAAGCATATTTGATGGTTTTAGTTTGGTAATAAAATTTACTTATGGCTAGCTATCTGCTTGGTAAAGTGGAAGGTTGGGGAAAAAGGGAATGACCCCCAACAAGGTGGATTGACACAGTGGCAAGAGCAATTGGCTCAAACATAGCAACAATTGTAAGTTTGGTGTAGGACTGGGCAGTGCTTCATTCTGTTGTGCATAGGGTTGCTATGAGTCAGTATGAACTTGATGGCATCTAACAACAAAAGGGACAGCTATCCACTTATTTTTGTAAATTAACTTTCTATTTGTGGAGATGTCCAAATTCAAGATGAAATATATTCTGCTTTTGTGTCTTCATTTTAAGATTAGGATGTTAAGCATCTTCAGAACTGAAATATTGTAATATTGCCCTGCCACCTAGGGGTATTTCCAAAGAAATTTATCCATGCATAATAAAGAGAGATTTCATATGTTGACCAAAATATGAAAACTCTCTCATTAAAGAATTTAAATAGCACAATCTGTGTTTTCATATACGTTTATCTCTTCCAAAATAATGTATGTTTCAAAAATTCATGAAAAATGGCATGCTATTATTTCCATTATTTTCAGTGTCCTTTTGACATTGGGAAGGCAGCAAATATAATAAGGATTGAAGATCAATACATAGCAGAGCCCATCATTTATCATTTATGACAGTTGGAAGTAATCAGTAGACACATCTCTAGATAGGACATGGACAGATGTCTACTTCTTTGTAGGTGGATGGCAAATCTAGATCATGGCCAATGCATTGTCTGATTGAATAATCCATGGTTTAAAAAGCCATGGAAATAATCAGCCCAATTGAAAACTTTTCATGAGTGTCTATAGACTTTCTCTAAACACTTTGCCCCTGAAACACATCATTCTTGATTGAACTGACTAACATAAGACACCTAAACATTCAGCCCTAAGAGGAATAGCCACAAATCTGCACAGATGGGGCACTTAGCTTGATGCATGTGTGGACTTTTTTTTTTTTTTAATTAAGAAGTGCTGGAATGATGGAAATACTTGATTACTAACTGAAACTCTGGAGATTAGAACCCATCGAGTGGTGCTCAGAAGACAGGCCAGCCTTGTAATTCTGCATCCAAAACCACTGAAAATCCTGTACAGTGCAATTCTATTCTAAGACACATGATACACATTTTATTCAATTGTGTTGTAACTAAGAATTCAGATGAATTTAGGAATTATTCTTCTCAATGTTATACTTAGTTTGTTGTGATATACATAGTTGAATGCCTTTGCTTATTCAATAAAGCACAAGTAAACATCTATCTTGTATTCTCCACCTTCAGCCAAAATTCATCTGACCTCAGTAATGATATTCCTAATTTCATGTCCTCTTCTGAATCTGGCTTAAATTTCTGACTGTTCCCCCAAAAAGTATTGATTGAAACCATTTTTGTATTTGTATTCCATTAATTTCTAAAGCTTTCTTTTTAAAGAATACTTTAATTGCAGTTCAGACTTCTTCCTTCACTTCCATTGGTTCTTTTTTGTTTTTTTTTCACCTTAATCCTTTTTTTTTTTTTTGAACTGAGTGATAGTTTAAGTGGATGAGCACCACTTTACACCATCATTTCATTGCAATGATTACAATCTCCTCAGTGCATCATCATTCAACAGTATTTGCTTCCATTCCCTCTGTTTTTTGCTTTTTTTTTTTTTTTCGGGGGAGGGAAGAGGAAGGAAGTTGTACACAAAAACACTCAGGGATATATAATAATTTAAACAACTCAAGGCCACATTCTGCAAGCCTGCCTCCTGGCCACCAGCACTCAGTCCCTCTCTTTCCCTGCTCTAGAGTCCTCAGCTGCTCCCCCTCTCTGTGTCCTCATGTCTGGCTCCATCTCTGGTGTAGCTGCTTCTCAGGATAAGGTCCTGCATTCCACTTATGCTCTTCTCTCTTGATGGTTTTTGTTTTTCTGTTTTTAACTTTTTATTGTGAATTGACTGAAGGTTTACAGACAATGTAATCAGTTTCTTATTCAGCAAATCTTATACTTTGCTTCATCTCAATGATTGCAGTCCCTTCCATACAACACAAATTATCTCACATCCTCTCTGTGGTTCCTGTTTCCATTCCACCCACCTTCCTATGTCTTCTCAACTTTGTCCTTAGGGAAATGCTGCCTTTTGATTTTGAATGATTGATCTTTGATTCTTGATTATATGTGGTGGTTTTGTAGTCAGCTGCCATGGAGTTGGTTCCAATTCATAGTGACCCTATGTACAACAGAATGAAACACTACCAGATACTGGGCCAGCCTCACTATTGTTGCCACACTTGAGCTCATTGATGCTGCCACTTGGCCAATCCATCTCGCTGAGGGTCTTCCTCTTTTCTTTTGACCCTCTACCTTACTAAACATGATATCCTTCTCCAGTGTCTGAACTATGGGAGGGGAAGTTTGGTTATCCTGGCCTCCAAGGAGCACTCTGGCTACACTCCTTCCAACACAGATCTGTTAGTTCCTTTGGCAGCCCAAAGCACTTTCAATATTCTCCTCCAATACCATAACTCAAATGCATCAATTCTTCTACGGTCTTCCTTATTCACTATCTATCTTTCGCATGCATGAGGTTATTGAAAATACCATGGCTTGGGTCAGGTGCACCTTAGTCCTCAAGCTGACATCTTTGCACTTCAACACTTTAAAAAGGTCTTGTGCAGCAGATTCGCCTAATGCAATACGTCATTTGATTTTTTGACTGCTGCTTCCATGAGTGTTGATAATTGATCCAAGAAGAATGAAGTCCTTGACAACTTCAATCTTTTCTCCGGTGATAAGAATGTTGTTTATTGGTTCAGTGGTGAGGATTTTTGTTTTCTTTATATTGTGATGCAATCCATAATGTAGGCTGTAGTCTTTGATCTTCATCAGTAAATACTTTAAGTGCTCTTCACTTTCAGCAAGCAAGGCTGTATCATCTGCATATCACAGGTTGTTAATGAGTCTTCCTTCAATCCTGATGCCATGTTTTTCTTCATATATCCCAGCATATACTACCTCTTTGAGGAGCTCTCGTAGCATAGTGGTTACGAATCGGGCTGCTAATCTCATAGTCAGCAGTTCGAAACTACCAGAAGTTCCATGGGAGAAAGATGAAGCTTTCTGTTATCGTAAAGATTTACAGCCTCAGAAACCAGGTACAGGGTTGCTATGAATCGGAACGGACTCCACAGCACATAACAACAACAACAACAACAACAAATACTACCTTTTTAAATGCTTGAACTCCCATCAGATCTTGGTAAAGTGACTCTGTGTATTCCTTCCATCTTGTTTTGATGCTTCCTGCTTCATTCAGTATTTTCTCTTAGAATACATCAAGATTACAACCTTAGCTTTGATTTTTTTTTTTTTTTTTCTTTTCTTTCAGTTTTCAAAGTCTGAGAAATTCTGAAAGTATTCTTCCCTTTTGGATTTAGAATTCCAGGTCTTTGCGTGTTTCAGTATTATACTTAACTTTGTCTTCTCAAACTGCCCCACTTAATTTTTAATCCAGTTCTTTTACTTTGTCATTTCTTCCATTAGTTTTGGCTTCTCTACACTCAAAAGCAAATTTCAGAGTCTCTTCAGACATTCTTTTTCTTTCTTTCTTTCTTTCTTTATTTTTCTCTTCTGTCTTTTTAATAAACGTGTGTTTTCTTTTGGTATGATGATCTTGATATCTTCCCATAATTCTTCTGGTTTTTGTTTATTAGCATCTACTGTAACAAATCAGGTCTTGGGATGGTGTCTAAATTCACATGACACCTATTCAAAGTCATATGTTAGTTCTTGTGGACTTGTTTTAATTTTTTTCAGTTTCATCCTGAGCTTGTGTATGAGTAATGGATGTGCCAATTCCATAATCCACCTCTGACGTTCTTTAGGCTGATGATATATGCAGGTTCTCTACCACCTCTTCCCACAGATGCAGTCAATTAGATTTCCATGTATTCTTTCTGGGATAATATGGATCATAACTTGCTTGGTTGCATGCTTGATCAATTTCATATGGAAGAAGTTGGTACACTTCTTCAATTTCATCATCACTGACTTTAGGGTTGGTGCGTAAATTTTAATAGTGGTATTAACTGGTCTTCCTTGTAGGTGTATTGATATTATCGGTTCACAGACAGCATTATACTTCAGAATAGATCTTGATATGGTCTTTTTGACACTGAATGTTATGCCATTCCTCTTCTAGTTGTCATTCTCTGCATAGTAAACCACATGATTGGTGGACTCAAAGCAGTCATGTCCTCTCACTAGGATATTGATCTTTATGCATTCCATTCATTTTTGCCAACTTCCAATTTCCTAGATTCACACTTTGTACATTCCATGTTCTGATTATCAGTGGATGTTGCAGCTGGTTCTCCTCATTTTGACCCTGTTATCAAATGAAAATCCCCAAAAGTTTTGCTTCTTTCATGTCATTTTGGTCAACTCTCCTTTGAGGAGGCAGCTCTTCCCCTAGTTGTGTCTTGGATGTCTTCCAAGCTGAGTATTTTGGGGTTCCTTCCAATCTTCTGGCACTGTATCTGATAATACTATTTTGTTATTCACAAATATTTCATTGGCAAACTCTTAAGTTGTGGTCTGCCTCTTCTACTCTCTACCCTGTCTTAATCTGGAAGGTCCTTTGAAATCTCTCCACCATGAGTGATCCTACTGGTATTTAACATATCTGTGGCTTAACTTCTAGGAACACAGCAACCTGCAAGCCACCACAGCATAACACATTGTCAGAAGAGTGGTGGTAATTCACAGTTTGTCAGAGTGTTACCTGTACAAGGGGAGAAACCAGTTGAACTAGGGGCATCATCCCAACCCATTGCTGAGCATTCTGTTGACCAATGGGCTGGGTAGTCTGTGTGGCTGAGATGCTACATTGATGAGATGATGGGAGACTCTGAGGCTCCCATTTCCAATAGGCTGTTACTGTGGTGCGCAATGTCCTCCTATCATGTGTCCTGTAGTAGAAACTATGAGTAGCTTGGTCATGCTGCAATTATTCCATGCTTGATCTGGTTCCAAAGTAGACCAAGCTTAGCCTGTTGAGGGTTTGCTGTGCCATGTTAAAGCAGCCCCTTGGAATGCTATAATTTAATTTAAAAAAAAAAAGGAAAAAATAGGTACTTGCATGAGACAAGGAGCTCTGGTAGCATACTAATCACGAGCTGGGTTGATAACCTCAAGGTCAGCAGTTTGAAACCATCAGCTGTTCCATGGGGGAAAAAAAAATGAGTCTTTTGGTTCCTGTAAAGATTTACAGCCTCAAGAGCTGTATACAGGGTCACTAAGAGTCAGAACCGATTCCATGGCACATAACCAACCAACCAACAAACTTGCATGTTACAGCTAGAGAATGAATAAGGTAAAGCAGAAAAGGATTGATGCATTTGCATGATGCTGTTGGTGAAGAGCACTGAAATTACCATGGACTACTTCCTGGTGTGGTACTATGCAACAAAGTACTGGACCGCATGGTCTATTTGAACCACAAGGCTGGAAGTTCAAGCTTACCAGCTGCTCCTTGGAAACCCTATACAGGATCACTATGAGTTGGAACCGAACCGACAGTACTTAACAACAACACCAGAAGTATAAACACATCTCTTGGAGGGAGTAAGGCTAGAAGGCTCCTTGGATGCAAGAATGTTGAGGCATCATCCCATGTACTTTGGATATGTTTTCAGGAGAGATTACTCCCTGGAAAAGAGTAGCATGCTTGGAAAAGTAGAGGGTTATCAAAAAAGAGCAAGTTCCTCAGTGAGATAAATTGAAACAGTGGCTACAACAGTGTATTAAAAAATAACAATTGTGTGGATCAGTCTAAGATTGGCACTGTTTATTTACTGTCGTGCATAGGTGGTTGCATTATTTGGTTCCGTGGTTTTCTACTTTGATGTTTTTTTCTAGTGTGTGAGTGTGATTACAAACATTTGGTCTTCATCTACATTCACTTTGCTATGAGATCAGCAAAATTTCCACTGAGCTTGAAAACATAAAGGTCGCCCTCTGTTTTAGTCATTTCCTCTGATCCTAAACTGGGTCCTGTTTAACCTGTGTCCATCATGAAGGTGGCACTGGGTTGGGCAATGTTTTCTCCCCTTAAACATAAAGTCACCACGAGTTCCAACTGATTCATGACAAGAACATAACCACCACCAAAGTCTCCCATCACTCAGCTACTTGACTGCCTTTCTTTTCACGCCTTTGCACTAGACAGAGATCTCTCGTACTGATCCTGAGTCATTTATCAATTAGTGAGTTAGGAGGCTACCCATTACACCCATTGTCCTCTGGACAATTCCAGTCCATAGAAGCCCTTTAGTGCAGCGTAACACTGCCCCATATGGTTTCCAAGGCTGATGTGTTTACTGAAGCAACTGCCCATCTTTCCCCTGCAGGGCAACTGGTAGGTATCAACCATTGACCTTTCTCTTAACCATTGTGCCACAAGAGATCCTTGTTGGAAGGTTATTCAAGGGTTTCTTTTTGTTTTGTTTTTCCTTTCACAATGCATGAGGACCATCCACTTTCTTTTTCTTTAACCAAACTGAGGAACAGAGATAACCCCCAAAAGAGGGTTAAAAGTCAAATCTTTGCGAACCACTTGTCCAAACACAGTTTTTAATATCACAAAACAATAGAAGATTATCAACTATCAGGGGAAGCTGATTTTGTTGGCAGTGATCTTCTACACATCACAGACCTCATGGGTTCTTGGCGAAGGGACATTTGTTCTTCAGGAAAGGCAAGTGAAAGAGCACTTTTCAATCAGACATTGGTGATTCTGTTTTCAACCCCAGCCTTGATCATGGATTCATCTATCAGACCTGTGGACACATGAAATAATCACAGTGTCTCATTGCTGTGGCCACACTTCATCACAAGACGATAGACACAAATTCCTTCAAGATTTGCTCCCATCTAATTGAGTAAGGGGATGCCAGCCAGCCTTAGTGTTTGGTTTCTATCACTTGGTTTCATTCCTCAGAGATGGGCAGAGACCATAGACATAGTCTCTCAAGAGCTTCATCATCAGCGCACCAAGAACTCTGAGGTTAGCAACAGCCACCTTAATCATACTTTTGAAGACCATGCCATGTGTCTGAGGAGGATATGCTAGGTGGGCTCCTATGTCTGCTTGGATTTCCTCTGGAGATGTCATTAGGATAAGCAAGGGTATTTCCAGCAGCTCCTCCTGACAGAACCAGCTCTGCCAACCCTCTGTGCTCTGATGCAGGCTGAGAGAAGGGGCCAATGGGAAAAGGAAACCCTGAGCAAGGGCTGCAGTGGGCCGGCAGCAGCAGGTGGCAGCATTGCCCAAGCCTGGCAACTCAGCCTGCCTGGGAATGGAGCTGTGCTTGTGGGGAATTCTGGAACTTCTCGGAATGTACTGCCACCTCTCTGAACACTCATTTTTAGGTTGTGATTACGTCTGGAAATTAGAAGTGTCCAGCACATGGAATTGACTTGTCTGAATTCTTTGTTGCATTCAGTTTTTACAACATGACACACCTGATTTTCTCACCTGGAATTTATCAGAGGGAGGTCTGTGACCACAGGAAACCATGAGCCTGCCTTACAGTTGAACTTAAAATAGATAAAGGTCTAAGTATAGATACAGTTATAGTTTTTGATCTAGGTAGATATAGAACTATATAGAGTCTATATCTGATTTTAGATCTAGGCATAGTTTTAGATATGAAGACACTTCAAAAACTGTGAAAAAATGGCATTATCTTTGAATGCATTTTTCTTAGAACTTTTTGAAGCCCCTTTATATAATTTTAGATACTATTTTACACATACTTTTAATATACTTATAGGCATATTTTTAGATAGATATAGCGCTAGAGATATAGTTATAGATGTACTGTTGTTAAGTGACCTCAAGTCAGTTCTGATTCATAACAACCCTATATAGGGTTTCCGAGACTAAATCTTTACAGAAGCAGGAAACTTCATCTTTATCCCACAGAGCAGATAGGTGGTGGGCTAGAGTCATTGATCTGTGCTTAGCAGACCAGTGCTGTTCCTACAGAACCACATTCCCAAGGAATAGATACAGCTATAGAGGTGGTGTTGGAAGTACCTACGTTGTTTTTGTTAAGTGCTGGCCAGTTGTTCTGACTCATAGTGACTATATACAGGGTTTCTGAGGAGGGACTGGTGGATTTGAACCACTGACCTGGTGGTAAGCAGTTTAGTGCTTATCCTACAGAGCCACGGAATTCCAAAGTATAGATCTATAAAGATAGTTTTAGATAATAATGATAGAGGAAGATATTAAAGATAGAATTAGAGATGTTGTCAGAAATGGGCCAGAAGGGAGGGGAGGAAAAGGGCAGAGGAATAAAGTGTAGAAAATAAAATGTACTATCTTGTTTTCACAACAGTAACATTGGGAACGGGGTCACCTCAGGTATGCCAGGAACGGTCTTTTTTCCCCATTACTTAGTCTTCTGTTTACTTCTTGATTGGAAAGGCCTTCTGTTTTTGAATCATAAACTACCTCTGTTCAGTTTCTGAGTGATATTATAGGATGGGCTGCTGAGTGTGGCATCTCAGTCTAGGGAAAGGACCGCTGTCATCTAACACATTGAAAGCACCCCATTCCCAGTTCTGGGGTCGTTCCATTCCTGCTGGCAGACAGGATGAGAGTAAAGCAGGGTTGCCGTAAAACAGGGCTGCCGTAAAACAGAGCAGGAACCCCACTCCACTCATCTTGTCCACCCTGGAGTGGGCACTCAGAACAGCAGGCGGCGCACTGGCTCTGTCTGGACTCCGCCCCAGTTAGTCTTTGACTTTGCATGGCACTTGGGACATCAATTTTATCCCCTCCTACCCTCTTATTGTTGTTGTTTCTTGTGTTATTAGTTGCCCAGGCTGTTGCCAGTTCAGACTAAACCGTTTTAACCTGACTGGAAAACACACCCATTTTTTTTTTTTTTTTTCTTTCTCTTTCTCCTCTTGTCATTGTCTAGCTCTCTCTCTCTCTCTCTGCCTGTCTCTTTCTCTCTTTTTTCCCATGGTTTCATCTCTTATTCCATCTGTCTCGCTTTCTCTCTGTGTCACAGTCTTGGTCACTGTCTCTCTTTCTGTCCGTCTCTGTCTCTTTCCACTGCACATCTTCTCTCATTCTCTCTTTGTCTCTCTCTGTGTTGCTGTCTCTCTGTCTCTGGTATCTTCTTCTCTTTCTCTCTTTCTGACAAGCACACATACATGTGACTGCACACACACAAGCACAGCCCCCTCTCATCTGGCCCTTGCCATCTGAGTAAATTGCTAGTGATTGCTTACATATGCTTAGCAGTTCACAGAAAGCACGTCTTCCATTAGAGGTGCGCTGAGCTGCCACGCCATCCAGGATTCTATGCAAGTACTGCTTAAAATGATGCCGGAGTAAAGCGCAGGATTCATTAAATCCAGCAGGGTTCCTCATTAAATGTGTGGATTGACAGTCGAGACTGTCATTGTGAGTTCATTACGCCCCTATCCAATATATATAATATAAATATATACATATATTGTGCATAGGTGATGTTATAGTTAGAATAAAATGGTGAAGTGCTGGGTGTTCTGTGGTTGGTAGGTGCCTGTTGTTATGAAACGAGCAGAACAGAGTCTGTCCCCTTAGTGTCTGCTGGAAAGTGGACTATAAGGAGAGTTAGACCTGATTAGGAGCTTCGTCACTAACATTTCCAGATGAAGTGTAAACAATAAGGAAAATGGACTCTGGTACCAGGAGTCTATTTAAATATTAACCATAAACTAAAGAAACGTGTAACGAGAGCTTTCCATTGTCTTCACATTGCATTCCGGCACGTCTTTCATTCTAAGTGCACCCAAGATGTTCTGTTTGGAGAATTCCTCTTATCCAACTCCGGAAGAAGTGTCAAAAAATTCACATCCATTCGTACTTGGAAACGTAACTCAATGGAGGAAAAGGGCACACTTATTACAACAATATCACTTTTTCTCAAAGATCTGAGACCCCTAGATGACATTGTTTTGCATCTTAACATAAAATATGTATGGCAGAACCTTCTGGTATTCACAGGCAGCACCAAAATACTCTGCCCTGTGCAGTTTGCACAGATCAAAGAGAGCCATTCCTTGAGGTATGCCAAAAAAAAGATTCCTTCCCTAAAGACAAGATTCCAATCATGCATGAGCAGATCTGGAAAACACTGTCAGAGGAAATGTCATATAGGGACAAAGCCATTTTATCTCATGTGTGTGGATCTAGGCATGTATACATGTACCTACATAGTCAATCAAATGTATGAGAAAGATAGGGATAACGTATATAGGAAAAACTCTTCAAAATCAATAAATGCCATTTTCCAAGGAATAACCTGAAGGACCTAGTTTTTACTTGGAGGCTCTTTACTAAGAAATGGCTCCCATTAATTCTATACTCTGTGTTTTGTTCACTTCCTTAAATACATTCACTGTATAAAAAAGAAAAGAAAAAGTTGTAAGAGGAACACTCTTCTCCCCACAAAGCTGTCTTTCTTTTGCACACTCACTTTCTGGAAGGAGCATTTCCGCTTACAATAAACTGATTTTTTGCTAACAGCCTCTTCTTTCTGTCAGGAGCGTGAATCTCTGTCTTAAGACAGGTTTTCTCTGGCCCCCTGAGCTACTACGGATTTGAAAATGTTTTCTCAGGAAAGGTGTGCTTTATTCTCTTCTTCTTGTTCATTCTTTCAGTCAGAATTTTATTTCCAAAGGTTACTTTGTACTTTTTGTGTGTAAATATAGATAGTTAGAAATAGGCTCCATACAGATGCAGGCATAGATAGGCAGCTGCTAAAATTCTCCTTTCCTCTAGTTCTGGTACCTGCTCCTGTCGTCGAATCCCTTAGGGCAGGCAGAAGTATTTGTGTGTTTTTTGTGCATCACTGACTACCCTTGTCAAATGCTTTAAAAATAAATGATTAGAAAATTGTGAAAAACATCTTCACCTTTGTCCTTGGATCTAAAAGTGTTCCTTGAACATTCCTTCTGTGTTTAGCATAAGCCATGCTTACATGTGCAATCTTAAATCAACAGTATCTTTGTGGTCTTGACATTCATATTTCTGCAAGCCAAGCCAAGAATGAAAACAATACTCTTCTTTAATTATGAAAACAATGTTTTGAATTCATATTGCATAAAAGAACTCAGAATAGCCAAAAGTGTTTTAGAAAAAAGAATTTAACATAAAAAAAAATATTTAGAAGGATATGACTAAATCCCTGAAATATTCTGTAACTAGATTCAAAAGGATATTGAAAAAATAACTTGCCCACAGAATGCCTTATAGTTTGGGACACTTAATGAATTTTCTTTGGCATATAGTTCACATGCAAAAGCTAAGACGCTAGTTAAATGGTTTTTTGCACAGATTTTTATTATATATTGTTTTGTGTTTTTTTTTTTTCTTTTCTTTTCTGTAGTTAAATATTTGTGACTTTCAAAATAAGATTATTTATCAAAAAGTGTTGAGAAAACCAAGAAGATGTTAAAAATAAAATTAGTTGTATCTCAAACAATTAAAAATAGTTTAGTGTAGCGTAATGTATTTTCTAACTAAAATGAATTAAACTAGAAACCAAGATGAGATATCTGAAAAATACCCTGAAATTTGTAATATTGAAAACATACTTCTAAATAACCTATGGTAAAAGGGGCGATCACAGAGGGGATTAGAATATATTTCAAACTGAATTACAATTACAACACAATTGTAATTCATTTCACAATTCCTTTTAACATTTCTAGGGTTTCCCAGAGCATTGTTTGTTGTTGTTAAATGTCTTGGAGTTAATACCAACTCATAGCAACCCTGTATAGGGCTTCCAAGGAGCAGTGGGGAGTTTGAAACCACCAACTTTGCGGTTCACCCAGACCTTGTGGTCCAGTGCATTTTCCTTCAATGCCACTCCAGGTTTAGGGGAATATTTACAGCACTACATACTTAAATTAAAACACAGGAAAGTTCTCAAATTATTATTAAAAATTCCAAATTAAGAAATTAGAATAAAAAAAGAAAACCAAATCTAAATCAAGTATCAGGAATCCAAGTAACAATTATAACAGCAAGATGTAGTGGAATTCAAAATAAGAAAAAGAATCAGCCACCTCAGATCTGACTATTTAAAAAAAAACAGTGGAACTGCTAAACTTCTGGACAGACTGATAAAAAAAAAAATGAATAAAAGAACAATTATTAATATCAGAAATAAGATAAATGGAATTGTTGAAATTTCTACAAATACTGAAAGGTTCATGTTGTTGTGTTGTTAAATGCCGTCAAGTCAACTCTGACTGATAGAGACCCTGTATAGGATTTCCAAGCCTGCACTTAACTTGACAAGGGCTGACCTGATGGGTCATAAACTGGTCCTTATGGTACTGAGACATCATGCTCCCAAAAGGGTCATAAAGGACAAGTACTAAAACAATCAACAAAAATTGATGGTTTATATTGAACAGACAGATTTGTTGAATAACTTCAATGACCAAAGTTTATTCAAGAATAAGTAAATTAACTGAGATGTACGGTATTGGTTAAAGAAATTTAATGGTAAAATTAAAATACTCACACACAAATAAACCTCTGGACCCAAGTTTCTTTATTGGCAAATTCTTGTGATCTAAGGAAGAGATGATTTAAATTATACACTGGCTCCTTCAGAAAACAAAAGATGGAGAAAACTTCATAAGTCTAGTTATACTCTTATTAAAAAGAGATACTTATCATAAGAAAAGAAAACAAATAGTCCTCATGAACTTAGTAGCAAAAAGAATTAGCAAACGATAAACAAACTAAATTCCCCAACATATACAAAGAATAATAAATCATGGTTGACTGGGGTTTGCCCAGAGATTCCAGGTTGGTCCTGCAATTGTGAATGGATAAGTGTGATTTACTATATCAATATCTAAAAGAGAAAAATACATGATAACCTCAACAGATGCAGGAAAAGTTCTGAGAAAATTCAACAGCCATTCCTCACTTAAAAACAGAAACAAGAAACTATCAACAAACTAGGCCTAAAAGGGATTTTTTAATCTGATAAGAAGTAGCTACCTGGTAAGGAGCTTTGGTAGTGTGGTGGTTACGAATCAGGCTGCTAACCTCAGGGTCAGCAGTTCGAAACTCCTAGCTTTTCCGCTGGAGAAAGATGAGGCTTTCTGCTCCCGTAAAGATTTACATCCTCGGAAAGCCTGTACAGGGATGCTATGAGTCAGAACCGACTCCACAGCACATAACAACAACAACAACAACAAGTATCTACAGAGAACCCGCGCTAAAATAATATTCAATAGAGAGTGACTGAGTGATTTTCTTTTTAGATTGAAACAAAGTAAGGATGGCTTTCTTCCTCATTTCTCGTCAATATTTGTATCATTTTTCTACTGATTTGACAGCACATTACCACAAATGTAGTGGTTTAATAACCAAATAAAAAATTAAACCTATTGCCACAAACTCAATTTTGACTGATAGCAACCCTATTGAATAGATAGTTGTTATTGTTATGTGCCGTGGAGTCGGTTCCGACTCATAGCGACCCTGTACAGGGTTTCTGAGGCTGTAAATCTTTACAGGAGCAGAAAGCCTCATCTTTCTCCC
>NW_006408713.1:165139-174369 GCF_000296735.1 Chrysochloris asiatica
TTTCAGACTTTTGTATATCATTTTCCAGTTCTGCCAGCACCATCTGGGATGACTATCCCCTCCCCATGGGATATATTTTGGTGTTTTGTCAAAGATTAATTGGCTGTATGTAGATGCGTTAATTTCTGGATTCTCAATTCTGTTCCATCGATCTATGTACCTTTCATTGTACCAGTACCAAGCTGTTTTGACCACTGTAGCCATGTAGTATATTTTGAAGTCTGGGAATGACAGGCCTCCAACCTTACTCTTGTTCTTAAGAAGCGCTTTGCTTATCCGGGGTCTCTTTCCTTTCCATAAGCAAAATTATGACCTTGAACATAGCCCACATTAATAATGCATTGATGTATTAGACCTTAAAGACCAAAGACCAGAAGAGTTGTGTGATGACATCAAGAACATCATACAGGAAAAAAGCTAAAGGTCATTAAGAAGACAAGATAGAAGGAAAAGATCAAAACGGATGTCAGAGGAGACTCTGAAACTGCTCTCCAGTGTAAAGATGCTAAAGAAATGAGAAGGTAAGAGACTGAACAGAAGATTTCAAAGCGCAGGTAGAGAAGACAGTGTCAAATATTAAAACAAACTGGGCAAAGACCTGGGGTTAGAAAACCAAAAGAGAAGAATACACTCAGCATTTCTGAATGCATAGGGGACTGAAAAAAAATTGCAAGCATCAACTAGCAACATTGAAGGATTCCATTGGCAAAATATTAAATGATGCATAAAACATCATACAAAAGATGGAGGGAATGCATGTGATCACTTTCACAAAAAGAAGTGGGCAGTATTCAACTATTTGAGGGGTAACATCTGATCAAGAGCTGATGGTACTGAAGGAAGAAGTCCAATGTTCACTGATGGAATTGACAACGATCAAGATACTGGGAATTAATGGAACACAAGTTGATATCTTTTAACAAAATGATGCAGCACTGAAGGCACTCAGTTGTTTATGCCGTTCCAAAGAGAGGTGTCCCAAAGGAATGCAAAAAGCACTGGACAATATTAGTATCACATGCAAGTAAAATTTTTTTAAAGATTAGAAAAAAATGGCTGAAACCATAAACTGACAGAGAACTTCCAGAGGTTCTATACAGATTCAGACGAAGAAGTAGAAAAAGAGATATAATTGCTGACATCACATGGGTCTTGGCTATACACAGAGAATACCAGAAAGATATTTACCTGTGGTTTATTAACTACACAAACTTTTTGATTGTGTATGTCATGAAAAGCTATGGACAGCATTGCAGAGAATGATTATTATGCTCATGAGGAACTTGTACCTAGACCAAGAGGCAGTTGTTCCAATTAGGAAAGGTGTGCACCAGGGTTGTATTCATCCACTATACTTATTCAATCTGTATGCTTCGCAAATAATCTGAGAAACTGGATTATATGAAGAAAAATGTGGCATCAGGATTACAGTAAGACTCATTAACAACCTGCAATATGCAGATAATACAATCTTGCTTGCTGAAAGTGAAGAGGACAAAATAGTTACTGATGAAAATGAAAGACCACAGTCTTTGGTTTGGGTTGTACCTCAATGCAAAGAAAACCAAAGTCCTCACGGTTGGACTAGTAAACAACATCCGTATAAATGGAGAAAATATTAAAGTTGTTCAAGACTTCATTTGGTTTAGATCTACCTTCAACACTAATGGAAGAAGCAGTCCAGAAACCAAATGAGGTAATGCATTTGGTGAATCTGTTACACAACTGCACAAGACATATTTGAAGTGTTCAAGAACAAAGATATCAATTTGAGGACTAAAGTGTGCCTGACTCAGGCCTGGTATTTTCAATAACCTTAGATGCATGTTAAAGTTGGATAATGAATAAGGAAGACCATAAAAGAATTGCTGTATTTGAATTATGGTGTTGGAGGAGAATGTAGAAAGTACCATGGACTGCCAAAAGAACAAACCAGATTTTCGTGGAAGAAGACAGTCAGAATACTCTGTGGAGGTCACAATGGCCAGACTTCATCTCTCATACTTTGGACATGTTGTCAGGAGGGACCAGTCTCTGGAGACGGATATCATGAGGATAAAATGAAGGGTCGGAGAAGGAGAGGGAGATATCCAATGAGATGGATTGTCACAGTGGCTGTAGCAATGGGCTCAAACATAGCAGCAATTGTGAGGCAAGTCAGGATTGGACAGTGTGTCATTTTCTTGTGCATAGGGTCATTGTGAGTTGGTACCAACTCAGTGCCACTTAACAACAACAACATCATCAAATCTATTCATAAATATGGTAGAACATACAGAGAGAAAGTTTATTTTAAAAAAATTCTTAGCCATCATCTAAAACCTTGAGGGAATGAATGGGTGGTATCATACCCTTGGAGACACTCAGTCTACTGGCATAACATAATCCACAAAGACAATGTTTAGAGCAAGAAAGAGTGAAGAAAATCAAAGGAGCAAAGGCATAATTAGTCCATAAACTAATGCACCAAGTGTACTCTGACTTTGAGATGAGAAGAATTTCATGGTGCCCAGGTACCACCGCTAACTGCTCTGGAAGGAATCATACTAGGAGACTCTAGATAGAATGGGAGAGAAATGTAGAACAAAATTCAAAATAGTAAAGATTAGCCTTATTGGTTTGATAGAGATTGGTGAAACCCTGGAGACTCTTGCCCTGAAGTCCCCTTCAACTCTATAACTGAACTTTTACCCAAATCATAGACAGACCTATCAGGAGGTATGAACTCATGAGAAAAATTAGCAATAGGAGATCAAAACAGCAGCATTTATTTGGGGAAAAAGCACAGAAGAGTGGAAGGGATAAGAAAAACAGATATATGGAAACAGTAAACATAGGGAGGAAGTTGAAAATGTGGTTATATTGTAGGGGCTGCAATCAATGTTGCTATGCAAAATGTATGTGAGCTGTTGGGTGGAGAACCAGTTTCCTCTGTCAACTTCCACCTACATATCTATCTCTACTTCTACCTCTACCTCTAACACTACCTCTATCTGTCTATCTATCTAATCTATCTATCATCTCTCTGTCTGTCTGTCTGTCTAGTTATCTTTGTTGTTACTGTCAAGTACTGTTGAGTGGGTTCTGAGTCATACCAAACCTGTTTAGGGTTTACAAGGAATGGATGATGGATTTCAAACACTAATCTTGTAATTAGCAGTCCAGTGCTTATCTTACAGCAACAAAGCAGGATTTCATATATATATATATGATAAATATAGAAAGATTAAACACAGTAGTGTTCATGGATTGGATGTCTAATTTTGTTAAGTTGCCATCTCCCCCACATTGATCTATAGATTCAAAGTAATCTTAACCGAAGTCTCTTCAGTTAATTCATTGAAATCAGCAGTGGATTCTAAATTTTATATGCAATCCAATGCATCCATTATTTGAATCTCCAAAACAATAAAAGAGTAAAACAATTTGTGTGTGTGTGCAAGAAGTGACCAGGTTAACTTTGCATGTTTCGTGAACCAAATACTTTTATCTTTTCTCTTGCAATGTCTCAATTCTTCCTTCATAGAACCATGTTTTAATTTTTTTTTTTTTAATTTCAGACTTTGAAATGATATTAATAAAGAATACATATGCATTATATGGCAAAAATAGAAATTGAATACAATTCTTATTACAATAAATGCAAACAAATGATTTTTTTTTTTAAGTCAGTGGGCTAAATTTAAATCAGTGTGATACAAGAAGACTATAACCAAATTATAGATAAAGATATGCTAGTGACAATTGAGAAATAAGTAGGGGACTCTATTCTAAAATAAGATAAACAGGAAGTAATTTAAGTAAAATCATTAATCAAGAGAAAAATTGAAGATGAAATTGGAAAACAAGGTATGTTTTTGTTGCTGTTGTGAGGTGGTGTTGAGTCTGTTCCAATCCAATGTGACTATATTACGAAAGCGTGCACACTGCCCTGTCCTATGCCAGCCTCACAGTTGTTGTGTTTGAGCCTCTTGTTGCAATGACTGTGTTAATCCATCTCATGGAAGGTTTTCCTCTTTGGGACTGGCTCTCTACTTTCTCAAACTTGATGGTCTTCCTCATGGACTGGTCTCTCCTGATGATATGTCCAAAATATATGAGACAAAGAAAGTCTCACCATGCTTGCTTCTAAGGAACATTCTTTCTGTATTTCTTCAAAGACAGAGTTGTTCTTCAGGTAATCCATGTAAAATGTTCTTGACCAATGTCATAATTCTAATGTATTAGTCCTTCTCCCATCTTCCTTATTCATTGTCTAGCTTTCACATGCATGTGAGATGATGGTAAAATACCATGGCTGGGGCCAGGACCCCTTAGTCTTCTCACTGACCTCTTTGCCCTTTAATATTTTAAAGAGGTATTTTGCAACATTTTTACTTAATGTAACACATAATTTGATTTCTTCACTGATGCTTCCCTGAACATTGGTTGTATATTATTATTTTATTACTAGGTGTCCTCAAGTTCATTCTGACATATGGCAGCCACCATGCACTACAGAGTGAAAAACTGCCTGGTCCGGCCCCAACTTACAATTGTTCTGTTTGATCCCATGGTTGCTGCTATTTTGTTAATCCAACTCGTTGGGTGGCTATCATTTTTTTGCTAACCCTCCACTTTCCAAGCATAATGTCCTTTTCCAGGGATGTTTATTGTGAATCCAAGTAAAATAGAATCCTTAAACAAAGTGTTTTATTGTTAAAAGCAGTCTAGTGAGTTCCAAATCATAGCAAACTTCTATAAGGTTTCCAGTGAATGGCTGAAGGGTTTAAACCACAAACCATGCAGTTAGCAGTCCAGTGCATATCTTATAGTACCACATCAGGACTAGTAAAATTTTAATATCTTTGTACAAAATAGCACAATAGTTACATTAATGAAGCTACAACTATAGGAGGTTCAAGAAGAAATAAAAGAAATATGAGTACCAGGCATTCAAATTTCTCTTTCTAAGTCCATGACTGGCCAAGTTAAATAAGAACTAATAAGAGTTAATAATACAATTAATACACAAGTGCTGTATTACACATAGAATACATGCTATACCATAAAAACAGAGAAAATAACTTATTTGTATGTAATTGTGGAATTTCCCTAAAATTGTCCACATAATAGGGCACAAATGAAGCATCAGAATTTGAAATGTTCTTTGTAATTCACTATTGGGTATGATCTTGGATTTGGGGAAAAGGTAGACAGATTTTATCAATTAAAGAATTGCCATATGTTCTTGATTTATTAATTTTTCTAAAATTATGAATGGTTTCTGAATGCTTCCAAATGTCTGTCAACATCTATGGAGATGAACATATTTGTTGTCTCTTAGATCTTTTAATACTATGAATTAGATCAATAGATTTCCTAATATTCAACCATACCTGCTTGATTATCAATGATGGTATATTTTAAAGTGTTTGTTTTTATTATATTTGCTCATTTTTAATTAAGGATTTTGTATTGACACTCATAAGTTAGTTTACTGATGCATTTGTGTGTGAAATCATTCACTTAACTATTATTATGCTTGCTATCATCAATATTATTAAACAATGTGCTGGAGACATTAGCCAATGCAATTAGGTAAGAGAAAAGCATCTAGAAATTAAAACTTGGGGAGGATGAGCTAACTATAAGTATAAACAGTTGGTACCTAAAAGCCTAAATGGACCAATTTAAATACTATTGTAAACAACATCACAATTTATACAAGACATATAAATACAGAAAAGATAGCCAATCTCACCCATTAATAAAAACATATTAAAACTGAACTGAGATACTACTCCTGTCTCCCATGTTGCAAAACTCTGAAATTTTGAATGCATCCCTTTTTGTTGTACTTGTGAGCAAGGAGCCATTCAAATCCATTACTATGGACAGTATAAATTAATTACAACTTTGTGAGTCTGGTCATGTTCCTTGTGTCCTATCTGTGGTGCAGGATGCTGTTGGGAACCCTGGGAGACAACATTTGCTCTGGACTCCAGGTCACGGTGACCTTATGTGTAGCAGAACACAATGTCCTCCAGTCTTACGCCATCATCATAATCAGTAATGATGGAATCTGTTGTTGTGGCTGTTGGGTCAATACATTTCAAGGAGGGTTTCCATCAGTTTTGCTGACCCTTAACTTTCCCAGCCATAATGTCCTCTTCTAGTGTTTTTTTCTTTTCTGTTAATATAACATGTCCTGAGTAAACAAGGCCTCAGCATTCTTCCTTCTAAGTAACTTTCTGGTTGCATTTCATCTAAGACTGGTTTGTCCATTCTTTCGGCAGTCCACAACATATACAGTATTCTGTGCTAACACAATTTGAATATATCTTTGTTTTTTTCTGTCTTCTTTATTCACTCTCCTACATTCACACACACACACACACACACACACGTATATATGCATATATACATACATACATATACACATGTATATATATGTTTTTGTTCAGTGCTGTCGAGTCTGTTAAACTTATATTGACCCTGTATAGGGTTTCCAAGGAGCAACTGTTGAGTTCCATCCATGGACCTTGAGGATCAAACCAACTCGCAGTCCTGTGCATTATCTCCCAGTGCTATACCAGGACTCCATATATATATATTTGGAGTCCATATGAATTTCCATTAAAATATAATTTTTGCTATTTAAAACCTTAAAGAATTAAAAAAAAAATTTTTTTGCAGCAAGTTTTCCCAGTGAAATCTAATGTTTAATTTCTTGACTCCTGCTCCCATATACATAGATTGTTGATCCAGTAGAATGAAATTGTTGGCAATTTTCACTTCTATTTTCAGTCGTGGGATCCATAGAATGTACCATGTTCTTCGATAGACTTAACATTGTGAAAATCTCAATACTGCCCAAAGCAATTTAAACATATAATGCAATCCCAATCTAGATTCCAAGGACATTATTCAAAGAGATGGGAAAAATAATTACATATATATGGAAAGAAAGAGACGCAGGATAAGCAAAGCACTGCTTAAGAATAAGAATAAGATTGGAAACCTCTCACTCCCAACTTCAAATTTTATTGCACGGTGGCAGTGGTCAAAAGAGCTTGGTACTGGTACAATGAAAGATACATAGATCAATGAAACAGAATAAAGAATCCAGAAATTAACCCATCTACACAGAGCCAACTATTTTTTGACAAAACACCTAAATATATCACATGGAGAGGTGATAGTCTCTTCAACAGATGGTGCTTACAGAACTGAAAAGTGATATGCAAATGATTGAAACAAGACCTTCACCTCATGCCTTATACAAAAAACAACTCAACCTGGATTAAAGACCTAAATGTGAATCCCAGAATTACGATGGCCATCAATGAAAAAATAGGGACAAATGTGAGGGCACTAAATCAGAGAATACACAGACTACCAACATTTTAAAATCTACACAAACAAAAGTAGACAAAACAGATGAGTGGGACATGCTAAAAATTAAAAAGTTATGTGCATCAAAAGCCTTCAGAAGAGTAAAAAGGGAGCCCACAGAATGGGAAAAAATCTTTTGCAATGACACATCAGATACAGGACTCATTTCTAAAATATATAGGAAACTACAACACCTCTTCAAGAAAAAGACAAATAACCCAATTAAAAAGTGGGCACAGGACATGAACAGACACTTCACCAAGGAAGAGATCCAGGCAGCCAACAAATATATGAAGAAATGTTCATGATCACTAGCCATTAGAGAGATGAACATCAAAACAACAATGAGATATCACCTCCACCAGCAATAACAGTAAAGATAAAAAAAGTAGAGGACAATAAATGCTGGCAGGGATGTGGAGAGACTAGGACACTCCTGCATTGCTGGGGGAACTGCAAAATGGTCCAACCTCTCCAGAAAGCAATATGGCACTTCCTCAGAAGGTTGAAAATAGAAATACCTTATGATCCAGCAATTCCTCTACTTGGTATTTACCCACAAGAAATACAAGCCATAACATGAGTAGATATTTGCATACCAATGTTCATAGCAACACTATTTAAAATAGCAAAAACATGGAGACAGAGTAAGTGCCCATCAACTGAAGAATGGATAAACAAACTGTGGTACATACACACAATTGAATATTATGCTACTTTGAAGAATAACAAGGAAGCTGCTAGCCACTGAATAACATGGATGAACCTTGAGGACATTATGCTGAGTGAAATTAGTAAGTTCCAAAGGAGAAATAATGCATAGGGTCAATAATGCAAAAGACTAAGATAAAGTTCACATACTAAAGAGGGGTGGATTCCTTGTTGGTTGCTGGGATGTAAGGGATGGGGTGAGTGGAGGGAGGAGAAGGTGGGGCACAAGGAGGGAATAGACACAGGATACTTTGGGTACTGGGGAGGGGGGCAATATACAAGGAAGAGGAGGGGAATGAAAGAACAAAGTGGATGGGAGAATAATTAGGCAGGTTTGCATGTGCTAAGTGGGACAGAGGTAAATAATGATGTATGCACAACCTTGGAATAACAGGGCTCACGTATACAAGGACTGAGACATGGTTGGAATGGGGAAAAGGGGGGAAATAATGTTAAGATGCTTGGCTGTATTTTGAATCTTGGTTTCCCTTGCATATCATTATAAAATAGTCACTGGAGGGGGAGAGAAAAGAATAGCCAGGAATATTACCATAGAAAGCTTCTAAGTTTGTCTTCTGCCTATAGCTGATTTTAATACCTAAAATGGGGCTACAACGTGTCCAGTGAAGGAGGCTTCCTGTGGAGCCTCTACATTGCATAGGACCATAGGTAGAATCCTGAACAGCATCCACAAACTTCAGAGGTGGGAATTTCCACTTGAAAGGATGGGCAGACCAGTCTGTAGTGGCGAGAAGAACAGAAGATACTTCTTGAAAGAAAGACCTACAGGAAAAATATAAAACAACATAGGCAGACCTACTGTTACTACAAGAACAAGAAACTTGCTTGCACAGGAAACATCAAGGCAAGTGGTCGGGACCCCTCAGTGCAAACCCCCTTCCAAGACTAAGACTCAATGGGAATACAAGCTCTGATTGGTGACCACACTCGACACCGATAAGGGGAAGTGAGGGAAAAACAGCAATGAAGCGGTGAGCTAAGCCCTACAATGTTCAATAGACTTCTGTGAACCATGGTGAAGACCTGGTTATCCAGTAGTGTGGCAAGACCTGGGGACTCTTGGGCCCAGAGTCAGTGACATAACCACAGAGGACTAGAGTGGAGAGTGAAGCATCCAGCTG
>NW_006408713.1:174469-176131 GCF_000296735.1 Chrysochloris asiatica
GCTCTTCTCTGTTGATGGTCCCTGGGACCTCTGTTCCTAGCCTGGATAATTAATCACTCCCTTCCTTGTTACAAAGCCTCTACCTTTGCATTTCCAACCGTCACAATCTGTCCTGATAAGCATTAGTCACTACAGTATCATGAGATACCCATCTGTATTTCTTTCATCAGTTCCGCCCAGACAGATTGAATTGTATCCACTGGAGATTCTGCCTTCCTCCATGCTCCCTAACACTAGGTTCCCTCTTGAAAGCTTGTAAGCCAGTCACTTCTTGCCTTTGTAGTCCCTCCCTCCCCATTTGAGTATCCAATGTTCAAAAATTGCCCATCTCCGTCCACTCTGTGTGTGGAGGGAGTGGGAATGTTTCTTGCTGTAAGGATTTGTTCCTTCTTTTGAGTTGCTGCTCCATAGGTATAGGTCAAGTTCATCAGATTGTATCCGCTCACTCTTTTTTTTTTTTCCCCCTCTTCTTTCTTCTCCTGGTTGAGCTCCTATCATCCAGCCATTCGGTCCAGGTCACGTGGGTATCATCTGCAAATGTGGGCGCTCCTGTGCACATGCCCTCTCTTCCCGTCAGCCGGTGGCTCCACTCTCCTCTCGAGTCCTCCGAGGCCACGCCACTGACTCTGGGCCCAAGAGTCCCCAGGTCTCCTCATATAGCTTGTCAACCAGGTCCCCAGCTGGGTCCACAGAAGTCCACTGAACATTGTAGGGCTTAGCTTGCTGCTTCATTGCTGCTTTTACCCCACTTCTCCCCATCAGTGATATGTGTGGTCAAAAATTAAAGCATGCATTTCTGTTGAGTCTTAGTCTTGGAAGGGGGTTTGCATTGAGAGGACCTGGCCACTTGCCTTGATGTTTCCTAGGGAAGCGATTTGTTTGTTCTTGTAGTAACAGTCCATCTGCCTCCATTTTCCTCCAGGTCTTTCTTTCAAGAGGTATCTTTTATTCTTCTAGCCGCTCCAGACTGGTCTGCTCACCCTTTCAAGTGGAGATTTCTCATCTCTGGAGATCCGGATGTGGTTCCGGTTTCTACCTATAGTTTTATGTATTGCAAAGGCTCGGCACGAAGCCTTGTTCACTGGGTACGCTGTAGCCCCATTTTAGGTATTCCAATCAGTCATAGGCAGAAGACGGACTTACAAGCCTTCTAGTGTGGTGTTTCTGACTATTCCTTTCTCTCCCTCTCCAGTGTCTACTCTATATTATAATGCAAGAGAAACCAAGATTTAAAAAAACAAACAAACAAAAAAAAAAGCAGTCAAGCATCTTAACGTGACCCCCGCACCCCCACCATTCCAACCATGAATCAATCCCTGTATCTCAGAGCCCTGCAGTTCCAAGGCTGTGCATATATTGTCCTTTATCTCTGTCCCATTTAGCCCTTTCAAACATGCCCAATTGTTCTCCCATCTGCCCCGTTTCTCCACTTCCCTCTCCCTCCCTGTATATTGCCCCCCTCCCCAGCACCCAAGCTCTCCTGTGTCCAATCCCCGCCCTGCACTCCACCCTACCCCCTTCCAACCACCCATCACCAACTTCCCAACAACCAACAAAGATTTCCCCTGATCCCCCTTTAGTATAATTTATTTTTCTTAGTCTTTTACAGTAGTGGTCCTATGCAGTATTTCTCTTTTTGTGACTGACTAATTTCACTCAGCA
>NW_006408713.1:180256-187120 GCF_000296735.1 Chrysochloris asiatica
ACAAGCTTTCAAGAGGGAACCTAGACCCAGAGGGCCTGGAGGAAGGTAGACTCTCCAGTGAGTAGTATTCAATCTGACTAGGTGGGGCTGATGAAAGAAAATGCAGATAGGTCTCCTGTAATACAATAGTGAATAACTGTTATCAGGACTGATTGTGAGAGTTGAACATGTAAAGATAGACATTTTGTAGCAAGCAGGGGAGTGAAAACTTTGCAGTCTAGGAGCGGAGGTCCCTGGGACCGTCAATGGAGAAGAGCGGAGAGTGGGAAGCAGAGACGCTGGAGATGGAGGCAGAGACGATGATGTGGAGAGATGGAGCAGCTGGAGAGTTTAGACCCAGAGAGGGAGATGGGCTGTGTGCTGATGACTGGGGGGCAGGCTTGTAGGGTATAACCTTTGGTTGGTAGATGATGCATAGTGGGAATTGTAACCATGACAATGAATGGTATATGATAGGATGAATGTAAAACTAATGTTCTCCCATGTAAACTATCACATAATTCACAATAAAACATTAAAAGAAACACACACAATGGGGTACACTCAGTTGTGTCAATTAATATTATAACATTTGTCTGTATGGAAACTAAAAGGTCCTTGTTTCCTATAACAAGTATATATTTTTGAAGGTGAGTCAAAAATTATCTACACTCTGCTTATATTAAAACACCCATTCATATCCATGGTTGATGACAACATTGAGCATTCATGTGAAATGAGTCTACCAAACAGATGAGTGGCAGTGGATTATGTGGCAAATCATCTGCAAATCAGCCATGGTTCTGCCTATGGAATAATCCATGACAAATTTGAGTTTTGCAAAGTCTGTGCAAGGTGGGTTCTGAAACAACTCACAGAAGAGCATAAACAGAAATGTTTGGACTCTGCAATCACAATTTGGATCAATGCTCAAAAGAAGGTAAAAGTTCCTTAAAGCAAAATCATTACTGGTAATGAGATTTGGACTCTTCTCTCTGATCCTGAGAGTAAGTGGACGAGTATGGAATGGAAACATCCTCAGTCACCAACCAAAAATAATTCATAAGTCAACCATCAACTGGAAAAATGATGCTTACAGTTTTCGGGGTTTCTCAAGGGTCATTATTAGAACACTGTCAGAAAAAAAGGTTTAACAATCAACAGTGCTCTTAACAGTAAGATGCTCATTGAAAAGCTGAATGCTGAACTTCTGAGTAAATGCAGAGAACTGCTATCCACAAGAATTGTCATCTTTCACAACAATGCACGTCCACACACCTCTAGTCACACTGTTGACACTTTGAAGAAACTTCGTTTTGAAGTGTTTAAGCATCGTCCTTATATCTGCTCTTGCTCCATTAGACTTTTACCTGTTTGGTTCCCTGAAAGCAGCCCTTCTGGGACAAAGAAAGGAAGACAACAGTGTGTGTGTGGCTCACAGCCCAGGCTGAAACATTTTAAAATTAGGAAATCCAAAAGCTTGTTGACAAATGGAGAAAGTATATGGAAAAACAAGGCGATTATGTAGAAAAGTGATGTTCTTGGTCTTTATTAAAAGTTAATGAAAATAAATTCAACAGCCAGAGTGCAGATAAGTTTTACTCACTTTCATAAACACACATACATATTTTTATTGTGTTATGTACCGTCAAGTTGGTTTTGACTCATAGTGACCCTATATAGGGTTTCCAAGACTGTAGATCTTGATGGGAGCATAAAGCCTCATCATTCTCCCAGACTGGCTGGTGGGCTCGAACCACAGACCTTGTGGTTTACAATCCAATGCTTATTGTATGGACCCATCAGTGCTTATTGTATGGACCCGTCATGCATCCATATTGATATATATATGTAAAAATACAAATATATTTATGTATATATAATTGCCCTTGAATCAGTTCTGACTCATAGTGTCCCTTGTACAGTGTTTCTGAGGAGCAGATGGTAGGTGTGAACTGTTGACCTTGCGATTCACAATCCAGTGCTAATCCTACAGCATGATATTTATTGTTGTTAAGTGCTATAGAATAGTTTCTGACCCATAGAGACTCTGTATAGGGCTTCCAAGGAGAAACTGGTGAGCTTGAACCCCTGACCTTGTGGTTCAAACGATTTTGTAGTCCAGCGCATTATCCAGCAGTGCCACATCAGGACTCCACAGCACCACACTAGGAGTCCAGGTATATACATACACATCTAGTTTTATCTTCAAATATTTGTGCAGCTAGCATCAGATGATCTTTATATAAAGTTAACCTGCGTAAACATTCTTGAAAATGCAAACTCAGCAGCTCAGTATTTCATTCATTCCAATCCATTTCCTCTATTGCTTCAGTTTTCTTTATCAGGGTAATCTTATTGTTGATACGCAGTGTAAGTTTCGACTCACAGGGACCGTGTATAGAGTTTCAAAGGAGCACTTGGTAGACTTGAACTATTGAACTTACAGTGAGCTCTCCAGAGCTTATCCTAAAGCCCTCTACCAAGACTCCTTATAAGTAAAATGGATGATTTTCAACGATCCCATAAGGTATAATGACAGCTTGCATACGCTTACACAAATTTAATTATCTTAGTATCAGTGAACAAAACACAGATTACCTTGGAAGAAAGCATTGCAAAGGAGTGAATCATATGGCCCAATGTCACAAGTCATGCACTCAAGTGCCTGTGGCTTTGCTAAGTCAAATTTATACGTAATGCAGCAAAACAAATCATAGACTATGCATTTTTCAAAGGGTTGCAAAGTTAGAATCACAGATGCAGAAATCAAACCTCTGATTTCAACCTTCTCTTTGAGCTATGCAATATAGAATTACATTTTGAATCTGATAATTCTCGAGCAGTTCACCAGGCTGGGTGATCAATGCCCATCATGCATGCCCTAGAGTTCCTGGATGGCACAAATAGTTAAGTGCTTGACAATAACTTAAAAAAAAAAAAATGGTGGTTTGAATCTACTGAGTAGTGCTTCAGAAGAGAGACCTAACATCCTTCTTTCAAAGCTCAAGGCCATCAAAAACCCTATAGAGTGTTACTGGGAATCCATTCAACCGCAACTCGTTGGTTTAAGCTTTGATTTTGATTTTTGGTTGCATGTATTGGTTTTGTTAGTAAGCAAGCATCAGGTCAGGGAAGCAGGGCACAGCTGTTCAAATGTGACATCAAGAATCCCCTCATCCACTAGTCAGTGGGCTTGAATAATGTCCATGGACCACCACTAGTTGATCTCCATAAGTGGACTGCTCTCCTACCCAACTAAGAGGCATATCAATAGCTGTTTAATGGATGCTGAACTCTTCTTCATTTTTATGTTCCAATAAAGTGTGGTCTTCAAAGTTCCTTACGGAATGTTGTTGTTAAGTCCTATGGAGTCGGTTCTAACTCCTAGTGATCTTATATAGGGTTTCTGAAGAGAAGCTGCTGGGTTTGAACCACTGACCTTGCAGTTAGCAGTCCAGTACTTATCCTATAGTGACAAGTGGCATCCTGACAGAGATGGTAGGTAGCAAACATCCCTTAGCTAGCACAAGGCAATTCAGCAACTGGTTCATCAGATGGAGGCACCAGAGAAGTTCAATTAATAGGTAAGATGGATTCTTAGTAATCACAACAATAAATCACAGACTGCATCTCATGCCTGATCATTTTCCTCAGATGATTCTGTTCTATTTTGGGCTGGTATGAGGCTGGACATTGAAATTGGTAAGATTATGTAGTTTAGAACCACACCGTCACCTATGAAAACAAATTCTTGGGGCAGGCATTAACATTTCACTGATAATACTCTTTTCATAAATCCCGGTATTCCTGTTAAATTATTCATATGGCATTCTATGGAAACATATGACAATTTAAAAAAAAAAAAAAATGTATTCTTTACAGCGTCTTGCAATCAGCCCGAATGCCACTCCATGGGTAATTTTTCTGAATCTTGCCATGTGAATGTTCTGAATAAATTTGACTTTATTCAATAAGTTTCACTGTTGTTTCCAAGCATTTCTTTTATGATTTCTACAGCTTCCCTTCTATTGTATTACCCTTCTATTTTATTTTCCCCTTTCATCTTGATTTCCCTTTATATCTGCCATGTGCTTCACTTTAGCATTTTTGCAATCTATCATTTTAGCTTTGAAAAAAAAGAGATTTCCTATTATCTGATCTTCCCAAGATGTACTTAACTTTGTGACACTCGTATTTCTCTGAGTGACCTTTGTGATATAATTCTTTGGTGCAACATCATGGAAGTGCCTTCTGACAGATTTAGCGGGTGCCCTTTTAATTCCCACACCAAAACCACCCTGCCTGTCTATAATGTACTTTCTGCCAGTCTTGTATTGTCTCTGCTCCTTAAATTGCAGGAAACAGACGAATAACTCTTTTATATGCCATTCCCCAGCTACCTCACACATTTTTCTTTTTGGAATTGTCAGATGAATTTTTCATAGTTATTTGCCTAAAGAAATCTTAAGTCAATGTAATGGAAACATATAAGCATCCTCACCCAGACCCTGTGTGGGTTGGAAGACTGATGCGTGCCTCGTATCTACCAAGTGACTCCCCCCAGTTTCAGGGATGCGCTGGGGTCTAGAACATCATTGCTCCTCCATGTGTATTTAATCATTTCCTCTCCCTGCTCTGTCAATGGGGAAGGTTCTTGTGTGGATTCTGGGCTATGTCATCAGTTCAGGAAGACCACATGCATAGTGATGTATTTTCTCAAAGGTATCCTGTCCGTGCCATGCTGCTCTGACATGATACTTTCTGCATGTCCTCCTGTCCTCTGTGTCACTGAAAACATCCCATCTACAACACAGGCACAGGATCTTGCAAGGTCTTGAGCTGGCAGAACATGGTGTGGGAATTTGGGACAGAACACTTGAGGATAACTTCAATGCTGTTGATTTGGCATAATGGCTCACACGGTCCTTTTGTGTAAGTGAAGAAAGATAATTCAACGACAAGACGTGGAATTCAAGAGAAGGAACTTAAATTTAAATAGATTGAAATTGAGAAAACATGCTGGTTGGCTCTCCATGAGATGGTTTGGCTTAAGTTTAGAACTGAAGAGAGAAACTTGAACCAAGGAGAAAGATGTGAGCAGTGCTAAAGCCTTGTGCATTTATACTGCTTTCTATATGCAGAAACCATTTGTTTTAACTAAATAGATGAAAGTAGAACATTTAATATGAAAGAACCAGGAGGAGCATACAAGGGGTCTCATTGGAAGTGTAGAAGTAAGACTAGAAACACCTCAGGAATCCCCAACAGGGAACTCCTCTATGTCTTCCAGCTTCCTTTTAAGATAGCATCTTTCACTGCACAGATTGCTTCTCTGGTCATGTGGCCAGGTAACATTACCTGACACACTTTCAGTAATATTTATAAACTGACTGGAGCATTCTAAATCCCAATTACAAAATCCCAACAGGAAATATCTACTCCAACTTGGTCAAATGTTCAATTCCAGCCCAATCAACAACAGGTCAGAAAATGAAGTTATATAAGTAATTCAGCCACAGGACCACCCTTGGGAATCTGAAGCTATTTCTCAGAGAAAGGAAATTGCCTTCTGTGCTTCAAACATCTCCACTAAAGTGATGACTATTCTAAGGAAATAAATGGGTTGCCTCTGAACACAGAGGGGTAGAAGAAGACTCCTTTTAGATATAATACAACAAATGAATTAGCCAGTGTTCTTCAAAGAAACAGTGTCAGTAGTCTGCTCAACACAACTTGGGACAATTCTGGAAAGGCAAAACTTGTGTATGTAATATGGAAACCTGTCAGACAAAGAAAACTCAAGTATCTTCCATGAATATCAAACAGTATTGCAAAAATAGGAGAATATTAAAAGCACCATGGACTACCAAAAGAACCCACAAATCTGTGCTAAAAGAAATACAGCCAAATGCTCCTTAGAAGCCAGAATGGCCAGACTTTGCCTCTCATACTTCAGACATATTATCAGGAGGGATTGGTTTCTGGAAAAGGAGAGAGAAAAATGTCAACAATAAAGAGGAAAACCCCCAATTAAATGCATTGGCACATTGGCAGCAGCAGTGGGCTTAAGTGATATATATTCGTGCAAGACGTGGCAGTATTTCATTCTGTTGTACATCTGGTTGGTATGAGTCAGTACCTACACGACTGTACCTAACAACAATAATAGATCAATGTTGTTGTTGCTAAGTGCCATTGAGTCAATTGTGACCCATAGCAACCCTGGATAACATTTCCGAGGAGCAGCTGGTGAACTTGAACTGCCGACCTTGCGGTTCGAACTGAAATTGCAGTCCAATTCATTAACTCTCAGTGCCACACCAGGACTCCACATACATCCATACATATATACACAGGGTTGCTATGAGTTAGGACCAACTCAATGGCACTTAAAAACAACATGTGCATATGTTATTGTTGTTAACTACTGTCTAGTGAGTTCTGACTCACTGTGAGCCTGTATAGGGCTCCCCAGACTGTGACTATCTACAAGATCAGAAAGCCTCTTCTTTCTCCCTCAGATTGGCTGTGGGGTTCAAACTGCTGACCACATGGTTTGCAGTCCAGTGCTTACTGTATAGAGTCACCATTCTCCAATATATATATGTGTGTGTCTGTGTATGTGTAATACATATATAATACATATATACTACACATATGTATAAGGAGTTCTGGTAGCGTAGTGATTACGAATCAGGCTGCTAACCTCAGCGTCAGCAGTTGGAAACTACCAGCTGTTCCAGGGGAGAAAGAGGAAGCTTTCTGCTCCCGGAAAGATTTACAGCCTCAGAAACCCTGTACAGGGTCATTATGAGTCGGAACCGACTCCATGGCACATAACAACAACAACATATATTTATATATGTGATGTTTTATATATAT
>NW_006408713.1:187475-204827 GCF_000296735.1 Chrysochloris asiatica
ATATATGTAATATATATACATACATATACATGTATGTATGGTGGTGGTGGAGTCCTGGTGTGGCGTTGTGGGGTTAAGGGGCTAGATTGCGAAGTCTGCTTGAACTGCAAGGTTCGTGGTTCAAGTTACCAGCTGTCCCTCAGAAATCCTATACAGAGTCCTTATGGATCAGAACCAACTCAACAGCATTTAACAGCCACAACAACATCAATTGCGGGATTTCTCATGAGGAAGGACATTATTTTAAGAATTAAGTAACAATAAGGATAAAAATGAAAACATGGTAGTTTCATTTTTATTTTCTTTGTTACTTAACTCTCAAAATAATGTCCTTCCTCGTGAGAAATCCCACAATTCTGTTTATATAAGGAAATCCTTTCTTTTTCTCTGTATGTATATGTTAAATGCCCTCAGGTCTGTTCCGACTCATAACAACCTCATATAGGATTTCCAAGGAGTGCCTAGAGGGTTTGAACCCCTGACTTTGCATTTAGCAATCCAGTGCTTTATTTTGCAGCACCATACCAGAACCCCTATATATGAGTTGTTGTTGTTTTTAAGTGCCATCCAGTTATTCCTACTTATACCAACCCTGTATCGGGTTTCTGAGGAGTGTCTGATGGGTTTGAACTGCCGATCTTGCAGTTCAAACTGATCTTAAGATCCAGTGCAATGTCCTGCAATACCACACCATTATATGAGAAAACTTCAAAAACTTTGTGAAGAAAGGGAACTAAGGTACTGGTTTTTTATTTACTGATATTACTTAGGACCCAATGACCAGGTCACTATATGGAAATCACTTTTACACGAAATTGGAAGATGAGCATATCAAATCACAAAATGGAGGATGACTACGTCATTACACAAATGTCCAATCACTGACAATCAGGTCCTAGTCCTATTGAAGCATTAACGTTCACCGTCACAATGAACAGTATTCTTGACTTACAGCTCTGCATTATTTACTGCCACATGTATGTCGTTACTGTGAAAAATAGGCAGAACTTAGATTGCTGTTCTAATAAATATGAAACACTGGATAAGAAGATAGTAAGAATGGAAAGAGTGCGTACACACACACACACAGTAGAATCTCTATAACGATGTGTTGTAATGTCTTGTATCTTTGCATATGCTATGCTTCCTACCAGGAATGGTGTTTTCATTTCTGTCTTCGTTGTAGATTTGTACTTGCCACTTAACTTTTAAAATCCTTCCTTAAGACAAAGCTCATGATTATTCTTATTTTAAGGAAATAATTTGTTTTTCCTGTATCTTGAGCATAGTTCTATTGCTTTAAAAAAGAATTATTTTTATTGTGAAGTGGATAAAAATTTACAAAGCAGATCAATTTTCCAATCAACAATTCATAAACATTTTATTTTATCTCATTGACTACAGTTCTCATAATGAAGCATTTCTTATACTACTTCTTCCTTTTGTTTCCTATATCTTGAACATATATTATAATCAGTTTGCCTTTTATATCATTTGCTGTTTGTGGCAGTTTGCCTGCTTTGAACTGAACTTCTTATGTGACTGTATCACATTTTATCTTTATATTTTATGCCTTCTTGCAACCAGTAGATTGTGGTTGTTAAGTGCCATCAAGTCTCTCCTGACTCATAGCCATGCTACATAGGGTTTCTGAGTAGCAGCTCGTGGGTTTGAACTTCATCCTTGTTGTTCATTGTCCATCCTGTGCTGATTCTGCAGCACCACACCAGGAGTTCCACAGTAGATTGGACTGGACCAATACAATCGACTAGACCATAGGGTACTCTACAGAGTCCTGGTATGGCACTGTAGGATAAGCATGGGCTTGCTACCCAAAATGTAGCTCCTTGCAAACCCTATATAGGGTTACTGTGAGTTGAAACAGGTTCAGTGGTACTTCACACAACAACATTAGGTACTATATTAGCGTATGCTTTTGTATTCAGCTGATAGTGTTTTGTCTTATTTTTAATGCTTTAAAGACGTTCCTCCTTTGTGTTGTCATCTGCATTGATTTCAACAGTAAATACGTGACCATCTTTATCTTTGTTACTTTACACATTGTTTTTGTGGTTGTTAAGTGCCATCAAGTCAGCACCAGCTCATAGGAATCCTGTATAGGGTTTCTGAGGAGCATTGTTGAGTTTGAACCAATGACGCTAAAGTTCAAACAGATGTTGAAGTCTAATCCTTATCCTACCAGGTCTGTCCACATAGTATGTCATTTTTGTTTGTTTGTTTGTTTGTTTGTTTAGATTGCTAGGAACAGATTCTAGCAATTTAATTATGATATGTCTTCATATAACACAACTCATCTCCACTAGAGCGATGTTCTGTAGGATAAGCCCTAGATTGCTACTCACATGGTCAGCAGTGAAATCCCATCAGTTACTCCCAGGAAGGAAAATGGGGTTTTCTGTGCCCATAAAGATTTACAAAGTCGGCACTCTTCTACATGGTCTCCATGAATCAGAAAGAGCTCCATAGCACTTAGCAACAACACCGCCATTTTGGTGCCTATGCTCTGGCATTTGTGAAGTTTCTTGTATCTATTAGCTTATGTGATATTTATAAAATTTGAAAAATCTCAATCATTGTTTCTTCAACCCTGATATTTCTGCATCTACACCTTTTTTTTTTTTTTCTTTTTCTTTTGGGTATTTGATTTTGCAAACATTTTAGTTAAAGCTGTCACACAGCTCACTAATAATTTATTTTTTCTTTTAAAATATCCTTTCTCTTTTTTTATTTTACATAGTTTAATTTTTTTATGTTTTCAAATTGGCAAATCTTTCTTCTATAATTTGAAAATTATCTAATTTACCAACATATACTTTTAATTTCATATATTGTAGTAGTAGTTGTTGTTGTTATTGTTGTTGTTAGGTGCCATCGAGTTGCTACCAACTCAGCAACCTTATGCACAGCAGAATGAAACACTGCCCGGTCCTGGGCCAACCTCACGCTCATGAACCCATTGATGCTTCCACTTTGCCAATCCATCTCTCTGGGGGTCTTCTTCTTTTTCTCTGACCCTCCACCTTACCAGACATGACATCTTTCTCCAGCGACTAGTGCCTAATGACAATATGTTCAACATATGAGAGATGAAGTTTGGTCATCCTGGCCTCCAAGGAGCACTCTGGCTGCACTTCTTCCAATACAAATTTGTTGGTTCTTTTGGCAGCCCATGACACTTTTAATATTCTCTTCCAACACCATAACTCAAAAGCATCAATTCTACTACGTCTTCCTTATTCACGGCTCAGCTTTCGCATGAGTATAAGATTATTGAAAATATCATGGCTTGGGTAAGGCGTACCTTAGTCCTCAAGCTGACATCTCTGCTCTTCAATACTTTAAAAAGTTCCTGTGAAGCAGATTTGCCCAGTGCAATACGTCGTCTGATCTCTTGACTGCTACTTCCGCGAGTGTTGATAGTTGATCCAAGAAGAATGAAGTCCTTGACAACTTCAATCTTTTCTCCATTGATAAGAATGTTGTTTATTGGTCCAGTGGTGAGGATTTTTGTTCTCTTGACATTGAGATGTCATCCATATCGAAGGCTGTACTTGTTGTTGTCATCTCTCAAATGTCACTTTGTATTCTTTAAATCTTACATGTGTTTACTGAAGGCTTCAGACATTCCTTGTCTACTAATTCTGAATCTGTGTAAGTTCTGATTTCTCTTGATCAATTTGCTTTTTTGTTAAGTGCCATCACATCAGGTCCAACTCATTTGTTGTTGTTGTTGTCAAGTGCCACTGAATTGGTTCTGACTCATAAAGACCCTATGTACAATAGAACAGAACACCACCTTATCCTGGGCTATTTTCACAGTTGCTGCTAAACTTGAGTTCATTGTTGCGGTGACTGTGCCAGTCCATCTTTTTGAGGATCTTCCTCTTTTCTGCTCTTCCTCCACTTTACCAAACATGATGTCTTTCTATAGTGACCGTTCCTTCCTAATAATATGAGACACAAAGTCTGGCCATCTTTACTTCTAGAAAGCACTCTGGTTTTACTTCTTCCAACACAGAATTGTTTGCTCTTCCGGCAGTCCATGGTACCTTTAATATTCTTCGCCCACACCATAACTCAAATGCCTCAATTCTTTGATGGTCTTCCTTATTCACAACAATCTTTTAATTCACAGCAACCCTACATAGGTTTTCTGAAGTTGTAAATCTTTGTCAGACATAAAGCCTTTTCTTTCTCATGCGGTACTTCTGGTGGGTTCAAAATCTTACCTTTTGGTTCACAGGCCAGTGCTTATCCTACAGAGCCACTATGCTCCCCTTAGATTGATTTAGTGTTCTCTTTACTATGGGTGATAGTTCTCTGTTTCTTTATCTTCCTAGTAATGTATGGTTGTACTCTAAACATTGGAAATTTTAATTTGGGGGTTGCTGGATGTATTTTATTCCTATAAATATTCTTGAGGCTTGTTCTAGAGTTCAGTCATATTACTTGAAAGAGGTTTATCTTCTTGGGTCTTGATTACAAAGTTCTTTGATTTTTGCTGAAACAATATTCCATTTATGACAATGATCTCCCTGTACTGAGGTAGGCCTTCTTGTGCTTTTCAAGCAGTGTTCATGATTCATGAGTTAGTCCAAACTGATTGGTGGAAGTAGGATGTATTTCAGGACAAGGATGAGTCTTCAGTGTTGTTACCTCTGATCACTTCTGTTGCTCGTTTCCTCACTCATTTGTGGTGAACATCACTCAGCTGTATGCTCTGAGAGGACTTTCTACAAATCTCCAGGGTGCCATCTCTGTGAAGCTGCCTCCTCCTTGCTACTCTTTTCTGTAAAAATCTCTATATAGTGGGTATCCGTGGATGTTGAATTATATCTCCTCAACTCAGGAAGCCCTCTGACCTCTGACTAAGATTCTTTTAGCTGTATTTTACCTTAAAAACTCTCTCAAGAGAGTAGGATACGGGAATCATAGCATTCACCAATGTGTATCCTCTTATAGTTCAAAAACTTTTGCCCTTCATTGCTTGATGCCCAGTCCTTGAAAATCATTGCATCTTATAGTTTATATTTTGGCTTTCACTTGGAGGATAAATCTGGTTCCTCATTCTCTATCTTGGTTTGAAATGGAATTCCCTAGAATTACTACTGTTATAACCATTATCTTGGCTTTCTGTTTGGCTATTTGAATTAGTACAGAAATGTCAAAAGTAACAAATACACTAGTTTGTTTCCTAACATAATCTACTATGCAATTGGGGCATGCTAAACTCCAAAGAGTAATAAAAAAATTTAACAATCTATTTTCCTGTTTAAATGACCAATATAGTTGTTGCTGTGTTGTTGTGAAGTGCCATTGAGTCGGTTCCAACCCATAGCAAACCTGTATAGGGTTTACGAGGAGCAGCTGGTAAGCTTGAACTGCTGACCATGCAGTTCAAACTGCTTTTCAGTCTGGCACATTAACCCACATATCCACACCAGGACTCAATATAGTTGTTGTTGTTGTTGTTAAGTGGTGTTGAGTCATTTCCTATCTATAGTGACCCTGTATAGGGTTTCCAAGGAGCTGTTTGTGAGCTTGAACCTCCGACCTTGCAGTATGGCACATTAACCCACAGCACCACACAATATAGTTGAGCAGCTCTTTAATTGTGCCTCTGTTACAGATGGATTGTGGCAGCATTAATGGACTCTAGCGTGACAACAACTGGGAGGTTAGCCCAGGACTGGGCACTGTTTCTTTTTGTTGTGTATACGGTCACTATGACTAGGTACTGACTTGATGGCACCTAGTAACAACAACACAACTATTACAGCTAATGGCAAGTTTTGAGTTTCTTTTTATGACATGTAACTTATCATTATTATTGCCCCAATGGAGTGATGCCACCTCTTTTGATTTTCATTATTTTATCAAATATTACTTTCAGTTATAAGATATAATTCACTACCCATTGATTGATATTGATACTTCTTCCCATAATTTGCTTTGCCAGAGATTGAAAGAAGACAATGTCTCTCCTGCCAACTCCTACATTCTCCCCTGTTTCAAATATAAACATACATCATAAATATAGGTGGAATATGTATTTTCTTAGCCACCAGTTTTTATATTGAACTACCACTTGATTAAAAACAAGGAACTAGTGTAGAGCATCAAATTATATGCAAACCAAGCATTTCCTGCCATAATATTTAGTGCTTAGATTGTTTGGTTTGTGACCCATTTAATTAACATCTTTAATTTAAAAAATAAATGAAAGGAAAATGGAGGGCCTTAGCTGCTCAATTCCCAGCTAGCATTTCCTTTCGCCATCTAAGTCACTGGGATTCTGTTCTGCTTCATTGCACTGCCCGCTGCGGTGCAAAGCGTAATGGTGCTGTCTTATGCAAAGGGTGTGCTCTACAAGTAAAACAAATACAAACGCGAAAAGGTACATTCTGTACCTTTGAAAGGTTGCGTGCAATGGCACCAAAGACTTGGGTTACAATAACATCTGAAACGAGCTGAGCAGTGGGAACGTTGCAGGACATGTTTGGGAGGAGAGCCAGTTGACTAAGCACTTGAGTGATTTAGGGCGCCATCAATTATTTCCTGCCTGTCACTTAAACAGGCTATCTATATGCATGGTATGACCAAGAGTGCAAAGAGGAGGTGGACAGTGTGATTTATGGGTGAGAGCAAACACCTGTGGGTTAAGCAGCTCAGAAATTAGCCACAAGTAGCATATTAGTGCAGCTAATCAGGCACGGTTCAGTATTCCGGTGTCTTGATTTGCCCATAAATAAGTCTCTATGCGGCCGCCCTGAGGCCTTCTGGTGATTAACTGCCCTGACCTACAGTAAAATACACAGATCTAGAAGCACAATGGGGTTTGCAGGTGGACGCTGTAATCATATGATTCTCAACTTGTACGTTTGTCGGCAGAAGGGTTGTGAGTTCTGAGAATTGTGTTAAGAGGGCTTATCAGACCACTTAACAATCAATTTACTTTTTATGCCTCTACTCCTGTTGTTATGTTGACAACTTGTAGACTCAAATACCCTGTGACCAGTCACTAACCATAAAGTGTGTCTCGCTTTGTGTCTATTGCAGAAAGTAAAGTGCTTTTATCAGCGTAGGTGTGTGCCAATCTTACTGCTGATTTACAGCCTACGTGTTGTGCTTTTTTTTAATTTGTTCTTATGTGCAGAAGCCTTTTTTATTGATTGGTATGTGATGACATTTATTCGGTTGTATGTTAGTAGATAGTTGGTTGGTTGTTGTTATATAACTGGTTGTGTGTTAATGAATATTTGGTTGTATTTTGGTAATACTTGGTTGCGTGTTGGTATATATCTGATTATGCAATGATATGTACTCAGTTGTGTATTGGCATGCATTTGTTTGCGTGTTGGTGTGCATCTGTTTGTATGTTGGTATATACCTTGTTGTATGCTGGCATGTATTGGATTGTGTGTTGATATATATCTAATTGTTGTGTACCTAGTTGATGTGTATCTAGTGTTGGGATGCATCTATATTTGTGTGTGCATGTCTGGGTGTATACTTTGTGATACGTTGGTATGTATCTAGTTGTATGTTGGTGTACATCTTTTTGTGTGTTGATATATATTTGGTTGTATGTTGGAATGTATCTTGTTGTATGCTGATATGTACCTAGTCGTTGTGTACATAGTTGATATAAAGATAGTGTTATTGTGACTGTTTTGCTAAGTGACATCAAGTCAGTTCCGACTTATAGCAACCTGCTATAGGATTACTGAGGAATGACTGGTGACTTTGAAGTGCCAACATTGCAGTTCAAACTGACCTTGCAGTTGAATGTTTATCCTATAGCTCCAATTATTTATATATTTGTGTATATCTGGTTGCATATGGTGGTGTATGCTTTGTTGGGTGTTGGCATCACTATCTAGTTGTGTGTTGGTGTGTATTTGGTTGTTTGTTGGTATATACCTGGTTGTGTGGTGTTAGTATGTATCTAGTTGAGCATTGATGTGTATTGAGTTGTGTGTTGGTAAGTGTCTCTGTGTGGTGGTATGTATCTGGCTGTCTGCTGGTGTGTATCTGTCTGTTAGTATATATCTGGTTATGTGTTGGCTTGTATCTGGCTCTATGTAGGTCTATATCTGGCAGTATGTTGGTGTGTATCTTGCTTTTTGTTGGTATATATCTGGTTGCCTGTGGGTGTGTCTCTGGCTGTGTGTTGGTGTATTTCACCTCTTATCATATTCCATTGTTAGTAACAAGTCTAAGCTACTTTATGTTTGAAGTGAAAGGCAGAGTAAGTGGACTAGAGAGGGTAACAGACAACCTATTATAGTCAATCTATTAAAATTGCATTTTGCCACTAGTTCGTGCCTTCAACATCCACCTTTCTCTGATCTTAGGAAATAAACAAGACAATAAAAACTTAAAAACGGGAGCCAGAGTCAAATCAACTTTGACCCTTAATGAAAGGTTTGATTTTAGTTATTAGGAGAGGGCACTTGATCTAGAGGACTTTGTCTAATAAAATGTCACGAGTACATATGACCCTATCAAAGCTCCAAGAACTCCTAAAGGGAAGCATATATTTTCCCATATTACTTTGGAGTTTCTTCGGATCTTTGAGAGTGACTTATGCTCTGTATAAGTTTTTAAATGCCTTCAGTCACCATCAAAATCTCCTGGCTGTTTTGAGAAGATCAATGCCTTGACTTTTTGAAAGTTCTTCCCCATGTTGACCCCAGAGTATGGTGAACTTCAGGAAGAAAGGCAATCAAATCAGCAAGCTGCTTGAAGCTCCTCATTGTTAGAGGAATATGGGTGATATTAATTTAAGCTTGCATTGGAGAGAGAAGTAAAGTGTGTTTAAGACCTACAGTAAAAATGTGGAAATGAAGAGAAAGCAAAGATTCAGTACACTGTGATGAGAGAAATTATCTGCAGGATTTGGTAAGTAGATATTTCAGTGCCAAAGGGAACAGAAGTCAGAGGACATGAGAAGACAAGCCTGGGGTCAGGAAGGGTACAGATGCTACTTATGGAAATGGAGAAGTTAAGACGTTGTTCCTGGAAGATAGTAAACTATTTTAAGTGTGTTCAATTTGTAAGTTAATAAATTCAAGAGCAACCCAACTGAGATCTAAATGCTAAGCCTACTCAGCGTGGGAGTTACATTTTAAACCAAACAGGACTATGTCATGATATTCCTTAAGGCAACTGCAGTGGTACATGAATTGCAAATGAGAGACTGCTAATAGCTTTCCCAGGAGTTTGCTTCCTGTTTGGAACCCTTCAATGGCTTCATCCATTTATGGTGGGAAATACGCTTTGCAGCTCAATGTAGAAGCATCACACTCAGAAGGTTTCCACATTACTACCGATACCTTTGGCTATTTCTCCTGTTCTTCATGGAAGTAGTAAGCAGTTGCCTTTTACCTTCAGCAGTCTTTCCTGTGCTTAGAGGAGAGAGTCCTTTCAGGTTTCAGCAGTGCCCAGATTCCAGACACTCTCAGAAATGCTCTATTCTTGTTGTTGTTAGGCGCCATGGACTCAGTCAGTTCTGACTCATAGCAACCTTGTACAGGGTTTCAGAGGGGTGGCTGGTAGGCTTGAATTGCTGATCTTGTGACCTGAAGTTCATGCTTATTCTACAGAGCCACACCACTGCAAATGCTGTAGTCAAAGAAAATGTGGAGTGGACCACTGGCATTTCTGCGAGTGGAAGGGTCCAAATGCCAATGTTCCCTTAGCAGAGCAATTGATACAGGTGGCCAACAAGTATTTATCTCCCTAAAATACTAAACATAATTTTCTAGGTTTCATTCATGGAACTGAGAACTTTGGAGCCATCACATACTCCCACCTTCCATGTTAGAGACCCAGGTCCAGTCTTTGTCTGGTACATTTCAAGCACAGCCATTGGTCAATGTAGGCTTGTGTGTTGCTATGATATGAAACATGTTTCAGCAGATCATTCACATGAAGATGAACTAGGAAGAAGGGCCTACTGGCTTTTTTTGTTGTTGTTTTAATCAGCAAACAGAAATCCGATGGATTCAAATAGTTCTGTCCCATTATGCATTGGTTCACCATGAGTCAGGGGTCAACAACAAGTTTTTAATGGGGATCATATCACTAATTATTGACCATGAATCCTGAGTGTCAGTGATGGACAGCCTCGGGTCATTAGGATAAAAACACATGTAGCTTACCCATGTTTTTGTTGTTGTTAAGTGCCGTCAAGTCAGTTCCAACTCTCAGCAACCCTGTATAAGTTTTCTGAGGAGTGGCTGGTGGGTGTGAACCACTGACAGTGTGGTTAGTAGTCCAGTGTTTATCCTACAATGTCATCATGACTCCATACTCTATTGATTCTACCCCCTGTCCCAATCATAGAGGAGGGAAGCACAGAGCTTCAGCATATCAGACTTCCTATTTGGTTATATACTCAGTTCCTGAGTCAAAACTTGGAAAAGACATTCAAATCCATGGTAGACTAAGGTGCCTCAGGTTATTCTACTGCTCAGCATAGCCTCCACCATTCATCTGACAGTTTGCTGTACTGTGGTAGCTTGCATCTTGCTGTGATTCTAGAAGCTATGCTACCTGTATTTTAAATACCAGCAGGGTCACTCATGGTGGACAGGTTTCAGATGAGCTCCAGACTAGGAAGAAGGAGAGGCAGACTACTGCTGAATACTTAGTTACTGAAAACTTTATGAATAACAATGGAACACTGACCGATAACACCAGAATATTGAAACATGATGAAGAAAACAAGAATATTGTCAGATGTAGTGCCAGAAATTGAGCCTTTCGGGTTGGAAGGTACTTGTAATAGGACTGTGGGAAGAGCTGTCTCCTTGTTGACAGTGATGATGCAAATGGAGCAATGCTTTTGGAATCTTCATTTGGTAATGGGGCACAACTCAAAATAAGGAGAAACGCTGTAACATCAGATGGCTTGGCACAACAGCAGCAACAATGCCCTCAAAGGTAGCAACAGTTGTGAGGTTGGCACAGGACCGGGCCGTGTTTTGTTCTGATGAGTATAAGGTCACTATGAGTCAGTACTGACTAGGCAGCACCTAACAGCAACAACACCAAGCCTAGCTTTGTGTCTTCCGACTGATGCAACCACTTTCTAACTGGGAACCAGTAGAAATTGTCCTTTTCTGTGAAATGAGTGCAATAATGATGCCAGCATTGTTGTTGTTGTTAGATGCTGTCGGGTCACTTCTGACTCTACACAACAGAGTGAAACACTGTCCAGTCCTGAGCCATACTCATAATTGTTGTTATATTTGAGCCCAATGTTACTGCCACTACATCAATCCATCTTGTGGCAAGTCTTGCTCGTTTTCCAATTCATTGCAACCCTATATAGGTTTTCCAAGAATACGAATCTTTATGTGAGCAGACAGCTTCATCTTTCTCCTGCAGAGCTTCTGGTGGATTTGAATTGCTGACCTTGTTGTTAAAATATCACTTTGTTGTTGTTAAGTACGTGGAGTCTGTTCTGATGCATAGAACCATGTATAGAGTTTCTGAGGTTGTAAATCTTGGCAGGGGTAGGAAGCCTTATCTTTCTTCTGCCAAGTGACTAGTGGTCTCGAACTACTGATCTTGTGGCTTGCAGACAGTGTGCTCCCAGCACATCACTAGGATGTAAATAAATGATTATATGGAGAACATTTTTAAAGAACATAGTTAATACCAAAAGCATTCTTTGTGCTGTCTTTATAACCTGGTGATCATAGCTTTTCTATAGATTTATCAAGTACGATTTAAATGATAAAGTCTTTTTTATTTCTTACTGGACAAAAAATAGTGTTCTTCCTTCGCCATGTGTTAAAGTAGAAAGAGTCACAGATGACTTGCCTTTGGTCTTCATGCTCCCACCTCAGGGTTTCTGTTGGGGGAAGGTACAATAACATAAGTATACTATAGTATCTAACATTCTATCTCACTGAGTTGTATTCCTTTCCCATCAGAACCATTAAAATATCACTCAACCTGGAAGATTAACTACAAAATATGTTTCAAAAAATGCCTTAGGATTTATTGTAAACTTCTTATATCTCAGGAAATCAACTTTAGCTTACAGTGGTTTCAATTAATTCCTAATTGTTACTGTGTTGTCTTTATAAATAGGAGCATTAGTAGAGGTGAGGGATAATTATCTGTAGCACTGTTTCTTTCACAGACTTGGAACAAGATTGTGTTTACTTATACAAACAGCACAATAATAAAAATGATCATTAGCACTTCTTTAAATTTGTGTTTATCTACATCTAGCAAAAAGAAGATCCGAGTTAATAAATCATCACATATTTAAATAACATGAAGATCAAGAGGGTCTATTTTCCCCCATATACATACATATTTAACATGATGATTTCACAAACTGAAAAAAAAAATCCCTCTCTGGTTATTTTCCAACTTTGAAGGGAATTATGCACATTAGTTTATAATGATTTCATAAAATATTAATAATAGCTTCAGATCACAAGACTTTGATTTAATTACTTTGGACGTGTCAGCAGGAAAGACCAATCTCTAGAGAAGAAGATTATGTTTGGTAAAGTAGAGGGTCAGTAAAAATAAGAGAAAACCTCAAACAGGATGAATTGGCACAGTCGTCACAATCATGAATTTCAACATACCAACGATTCTGAAAGTGGCACAGACCTAGCCATGTTTCTTTCTGTTATACATAAGGTTGTCATGAGTTGTTAAGTGACGCCGAGTCAGTTCTGACTCATAGCAACCTGTATGGGATTTCCAAGGAGTAGTATGTGGGTTTGAACAGCCAACTGTGTGGTTAGCTTGCAATCATCGCCCTACAACACCACACTAGGACTTCTACTGTGAGTTAGAGCCAACGTAATGATAACTAACAACAACAACAACGGCTTGGTTCATATAAGGGTGTTGTTGTTAAGTGCCTTTGAGTCAGTTCCAACTCATAGAAAACCCTGTATAGGGTTTCCAAGGAGCAACTGGTGGGTTTGAACTGCTGACCTTGAAGTTAACACTCCAGTGCTTAGCCTACAGCTCTACACCAGGAGTCTTTATACAAGGGTATTTCAATTAATACCCTATCGTGTTTGAAAGTAGCATCAATGCATTTTATTATCTCATTTATTCTTTTTGGGCAGATATTTGGTAAACAATCTATTAGGAGTTAGGTAGGAGAATCTGTGCTCAAAGAGTTGTTTTCTTCTTCCGTTCTAATAGATCATGAAATCCCAATGAAAAAGTTGAAGGAAAACTTAAGTTAAAGATTAACATCTCTACTTTTGAAACTATGTATCTAGATGAACCAATGGGAAAGTGCAGTAACAAAGATGGTTTTGAAAATAATCTTTATGGTTGATCAATGTTTCTTTAGTGTGTGTGATTCGGTTCTGACTCATAACAACTCTTTATAGGGATTCTGAGAGTGACTGGTGAGTTTGAACAGCTGACCTTGCAATTAACAGCTTAGTGCTTCTATATCAAATTCAGGCAACTCAAAATGGCTACAGGAAATCAAGGGCTGGTTGAAAAAAAAAAAGAAAAAAAGAAAAAGAATTTATTGTGAGGACCCTGCACTGATATTTGACGATCCTTGGAACAGCCCTTGAGATGTCAAAGATGATAATACAGTAACAACATTTGGGAAGTATTTCTAGTGTTACACTTAGCCTTTTGGCAGGAATTTATTAAGACAGAATAAGCCTGTGACTTTTCAATTCCGAGTACAATTTGTTTCTCTAATACATCTGCAGAAGTAATGTGTGATGGAATTTTTCCTTCCCCAGCCCCACCAGTTGTGGATGATGATATGCTATAATCGGTTCTCGCCGGACATATCTCAGCAATAGAAGGCGCAACACATGTACATCTGTGGCCCAGTGTCAGTGCCTTAAATGTACATCAGAAATGCATTAAATCTTCTGATTGGTATTCTGTTTGTACAGCTTGTTGGTTCAGATTTTCTCCTGTAATGTACTCTGCTGATTACCTTGAATTATTGGTCTATCCTTGCTAGAACAAGCACACCTTGTTCAGGAATACAGTCATACAGACGTGGCTTGAGCCTTTTGATGTTGAGAAAAACAACAGTAATATTTCTTGGGAGTTAGCATAGGTAGCCATGTGCTTACTTAAAGACAAATCTCAAAAGCATTTGTAATTCCAGGTAATCTTCCTGCAGCACACTCTTCCAGAATGCTCTCAAAATTCTCCGTAATTTGATGCCCTGCAGGTGGGTACACCTCTTTGCTAGCCTCCCTCCTGGAAGGAGAGGAAAAAGGAAAAATGGTTTCTGGGTTGATATGTGTTCCAAGCAGGAAGAAAGCCTCCTTTGTTTGTTCATGAATGACTTGAGGGATGTGTGATCACATTTCAACATGGACAACTTTTAGAGCAGAACTCAGAAATGTCTTGAGAAACTAGCAGTGTCGTACTAGCAAAGGCTAACACTTCTGAACCATTCAGTTGGAATCATTAATTTCAAAGAGGACATTCATGAGAATATGCCTTTTCAAGTGTATATTGCAATTATATATATCTTCAAATCAAATACAATGGGAGAATTTTCAAATTTTCTTATAAATAAGTGCTTTTTAAAATCAAACTTTTAGTTCATATATTTAAAAAATGTATATCTAGAGTTGTTAGCTAATGAGTTCAGAGGTTTTTTTAGCACTTGAAGAACCTGTGTTTGGTATGAATGTTTCAGTATTTGAGCTCGTGAAACTATTAAAGGTAAGCTGAAATCAGTCCCCTTTCTGTAAATATTTCTGAAACCCAGCGTGAATAGATACTTTAAGAAGACATTGTACCTGACAGTAGTGTGATAAACTTCAAAAACTTCAGTTAATCAGTGTTAAAAGGAAACTAAACTTCCTAATTATTCCCCTGCACCCCTCTATCATCCAATAATTACGGAGCTCAGTTTATGCAGTGCTCAGTTGCTGACCCATAGCGAATGCACCAGTCTGTCTCCATGTGGATTTATACCCTTCAAAACCCTATGTGGTGACTCTGCTTTGTCCCGTATAGCTTGTCTGTGAGTCGAATAAACTCAACAGCAACAGTTGTTGTTGTTAAGTGCCGTCGAGTCGGTTCCGACCCATAGCGACCCTGTACAGGATTTCCGAGGGTGTAAATCTTTACGGGAGTAGAAAGCCTCATCTTTCTCCCGCGGAGCGACTGGTAGTTTCGAACCGCTGACTTTAAGGTTCGCAGCCCAATTCGTAACCACTACGCTACATAATAATTATCATGAGCTAGTTCTGTTCTTTATAACTGGGAGAAATTCATTACTTCTGATTTGATAAGAAGCTATTTAATTTGAAGGCTGTATTTTAATGATTGCTACATATAAACGGATGCCTATTTGACTGCAAAACCAGTATTCCTAATGTAACTGTAGATGTCTGCTATTTTCTTAATGATGTTAGGTGAAATTGCCCTGTTGGAACAGGTTCTTTGAAAAGACTCCATTAAGGTGATTTAATATTTAGCCAACAGTTTTATATTCATGATGGATATAATTAGAAACAGATTCTACTCTAAATGGAAATAAAATCTTAAAAACAAAACATTAATATAATTAAAGGGTAAAGTATAACCAATGGTGTTATTGGCTTAGCTTTTTAATTTTTTTTTTTAACTTCTTGTGATTTCGGTGAAAAACAAATTAATTTTCCATTCAACAATTCACACACAATTTGTTTTGTGACATTAATTATAGTCCTCACAACATAATAGCCCTATTTCTACTTCTTTTTGTCTCTGTTTCCATTCCTCCTCCTTTCCTATTCCATCTTGCCTCGTGAGCTTGGCTGCCTTTTAGGACTCCTAAGGGTGATTGTTCACCTTTTAGTCCTGTCTGTTATTTGGCTGAACGGTGATCCATAGGCACGAATTCCATTCCAGGTCTGATGCCTGTCTAAGAACCATGGTCTTGGAGATCCCACCAGTTTCTATGATCCTTATAAGTCTGGTTATTTTGCCAGCTGTGAGATTTGTTTCTTTTGACACATTTTTGCGATTTTTTTCCTCACTCTATCCAAAAATTTCTATTGTGATCCTAATGGTTGGTAGTGGAACATGGGCACCATCAATTTCTTCTGATCTCCAAGTAATACAGGCTGAAGTCCACATGTCTACTAGTCCTTTGAACTAACTGCTTCTTTGTGTCTTTTATTCCCTTCGCTTTTCTCTGCTCCAGATTGGTGACAACAATAGTTGTAGTTTAGATGACAACTCACAAGCTTTAAAGAGCTAGTCTCTACTCATCAAAGTAGTATGCAGCACTTTATCTTATGGACTTTGTCTTTTTGGACTAAGTCATGCCAGTGACTCAAGATGAAGTCCCAAGTCCCAGGTCCAGTGACTCATTTCCTCAAATTGTTCAGTTACAGCTAAGAAGTTCCCATAACTGTACCCCCTATGTTGTTGTTGTTGTTAAGTGCCGTCGAGACGGTTCCAACTCATAGTGACCTTGCATAGGCTTTCTCAGGAGCAGCTGATAGCTTTGAATTGCCAACATTATGGTTTGCAGTCCAGTGCTGATCCTATAACACCACACCAGGAATCTCTACTATCAACATAGTATCAGCAGCACATAAAATACATATGAGAAATATCTTCTTCCAAACCTGTATATGTGAGTGGGTGTTTTCTCATTCACCTCCTACACCTATACAGCTGGCATATATAATCTTTGTATCAAATCCTAGGGTATTGCTATTAATGTTATTGCATAATTCCTGGTGTGGTGCTGTAAGATCAGCACTGGATTGTGAACCACAAGATCTATAGTTCAAACCCATCAGTTACTCCTGGGAAACCTGTACCAGGCTGCTATGAGTCATAGCCCACTTGACAGCACTTAACAACAGCAACCTTTATTCTCTTTAACCCTGTGTCTTCCTTTACCTTGGCCATTTAGTGCTGACCTTACTCTTATTGTATACCTACTTTCCCATCTGTCAAGTTAATAATCCATGTATCTTTTCTCTAACTGGAATCCTAGTGTGCTGCTGTAGAGTGAGCACAGATCCATAATGTTTTTGGTTTATACTCACCAGCCACCCCTCAGAAACATTATACAGTGTTCCTGTGAGTTGGAATCAGCACAATGACACTTAAGAGCAACAACGTACTCTAGTTTGAGGAGTGTAGTGGTTCCGTACAATAAGAACTGGACTGCAAACCACAAGGTCCACAATTTGAGCCCGCCAGTTACTCCACAGAAGAAAGGTGAGTCTTGATAACTCTCACAGAGATTTAAAGCCTTTGAAACACTATACAAGTTTACTATGAGTCAGAACTGACTTGACGGCGCTTAACACCAGTTTCTACTTAGCTGTTTCTTTG
>NW_006408713.1:204927-211206 GCF_000296735.1 Chrysochloris asiatica
AGTCTATTAAATGTTAATCTGCATATTTGGCTGGATAGATAATTCATGTATACAATCTTCTATATTGAGTCTTTATTGGAATTAGTGTAATAAAATTCAAGTGTTCATCTCAACCATCTGTAAGTGTTCACAGATCTTGGAGCAAACCCTGAGATCAAGAAAGAAAAGAAAGATAAATAAATAAATAAAGGAAATGAAATAAGGCAAGCAGAAAGGGAGGAGAGTGTATCTACTGACCTTAAACAAGCCTCGCTTACAAACATTTCTCCCTGCTGAATTCTTTCTATAATAATCTTTTTTTTTTTTTTTTCACAAATAAATAGCTAGAAGCTATGATTCTAACCACACTGCTACCCCAGAGTTCAGCAATCTAAAGTCTTTACCACACACATCAGGAGCAAGGCGGGGGCAGATGCAGCTGAAAGGAAGTTTAAATGATGTATGCTCATCACGGTCACTAGGCACTTCACAGAAGGAAAGGGAAAAGGAGAAGCACACATTTGCATTGCACTTTCTAGCACTGACCACTAGGGAAAGCAGATCTGAATAACATGTTTTTAATGTCCAGGAAGTTTCATTTCAGAACAACCCAGTATCAGGTTTCCAAGGAGTGGTTGGTAGACTTGACCTGCTGGCCTTGTGGTTAGCACTTCAATGCTTAATCCTAATACCAGAAGTCTGCTCTGCTGTTGTAGTTAACTGCTGTGGAGTTGGTTCCAACTCCTAACAACCTTTTAGAGGGTTTCCAAGGAGCAGCTGGTAGGTTTGAACCACTGACCTTGTGGTTAGCAGTATAGTGCTTGTTTTAGAGTGACACACCTGGACTCTATGCTTAAAATTTTGTTTTTGTAAAGTGCTTTCAAGTCGGTTCCAATTCATAGCGATCTTGTATTGGGTTTCTGAGGAGCAACTGGTGGGCTTGAACCAATGACATAAATTGATATAGTGCTAGAAACAATGGACTCAAAAATCACAATTGTGAGGGTGGCACAGGATTGAGCAGTGTTTTTTTTTTCTGTGGTGGGTAGGATTGCTATGAATTGGAACCAACTCAAAAGTATCAACAATAGTAATGCAAACTTGAAAAGGAAAGTTAATCTTTTCATTCTTCAAATTTTATCATCCTACAGCTCTGGTAACATAGTGGTTATGAATCAGGCTGTGAACCTCAAGGTCAGCACTTCAAAACTACCAGCTGTTTCACAGGAGAAAGATGAAGCTTTCTGCTCCCATAAAGATTTACAGCCTTGGAAACCCATAGGGTTTCACCACAATGTGAAAAGAATATCTTCCTTTCATAAACAAATAAACTTGCATCAATTGAAATGGAAAATAAGAGACTATTTTGGTAAAGACACTTAGTAATATGGTCAGTATCACCCACAGGAAAATAAAATGAAGCAAAGCAGCAATGTAAAGTATGTAAGAAAATGAACAACTGTATAGATTATGCATTTCCCTAAGATTTCTTTTTGTAAAATTGAAAATTAAAAGGAACATGACAATATTGAAAAGCCAAATTTCCCCATCAGGTGCACCTTTGTCCTCAAACTGACATCTTTGCTCTGGAATGCTGTAGAGAGGTCTTGTGCAGTAGATTTGCCTAATGCAATATGTGCTTTGATTTCTAGACTGCTGCTTCCATGAGTAGGGATGGTTGAGCTGAGGAAAATGAAGTCTTTGACAACTTCAATCTTTTCACCAGCTATTATACAGTCCTAGTGTGGCGTTGTGGGTTAATGCATCTGACTGCAAAGCCATTTGAACTGCAAGGTCAGCAGTTCAAGCTCAACAGCTGCTCCTCAGAAACCCTATACAGGGTTGGTATGGATCGGAACCGACTCAACGGCACTTAACAACAACAAGTGTAGGGCTTCAGGATAATGCAATGGAATTTAAGGTCAGTTTGAGCTGCAAGGTCAGCAATTCAAACCCACCAGCCACTCCTCAGAAAACCCATACAAGGTTGCTATGGGTCAGAACCAACTCGAAGGCACTTGACAACAACAACATCATGATGTTATTTATTGGTCCAGTAGGGAGGATTTTGTTTCCTTTACATTGAGGTATAATCAATATCAAAGACTGTTGTCTTTGATTTTCATCTGTAAGTATTTTAAATCAATTTCACACTTAGCAATCAGGTTGACTCATCTGTATATGACTGGTTCTTAATGAATCTTCCTCCAATAATAATGCCACATTCTTCTTCATATAATCCATCTTCTCAGATTGGCTGCTCAGCATAAAGGTTGAATAAATATGGTGAAAGAATAATTGGCAATTGGAATGAACATGTTGTAAACAAACAGAAAAAATCAGTAAGTTGAAAATACAACCTTGAAAATGGTGGAAAAAATGCTGGAGATTGCATGATAGAATATTTCAAGAATAATTACTTCTTCATTGCAAAAACCATAAAATATGGTTATAGAAGTGCACCTCACCAGATAGAATACACAGAAATCACATTGACTCCATCTGTGAAAAGTGATGATGAAAAAGCTCTATATCAGTCAAAGCAAGGCCAGAAGCAAACAGTGGAACAGACCATCAATTGCTCTGGTGTGGCGTTGTGGGCTAATGCATCAGACTGCAAAGTCATTTGAACTGCAAGTTCGGTGGTTCAAGCTCATCAGCGGCTTCTTGGAAACCCTATAAAGAGTCACTATGGGTTGGAATTGACTTGACAACACTTAACAACAACAACAACTTCAGGTTGAAGCTGAAGAAAACTAAAACAAGTTCATAAGAGCCAAAATATGATGTTGAACAGATCAAACCTTAATTTAGAGATCATCTCATTAACAGATTTGATGAGTTAGAAGCTAATAAATGAAGACAAGAAGAGTTGTGGGATGACTTCAAAAATATCATACAGGAAGAAAGTACAAGGTCATTAAGAAGATAAGAAGGAAAAGACCAAAACTGATGTCAGAAGTGATTCTGAAACTTGCTCTCCAGTGCAGAGACACTAAGGTAAATGGAAAAAATGAGGAGGTAAAGGAGTTCAATAGAAAATTTCAATGGGAAGCCAGAGAACACAAGTCTAATATTATAGTGAAAGATACAAAAGATCTGGATTTGGAAAATCAAAGGGAAGAAAATGTTCAGCATCTCTTATGCTGTGGGAATTCAAGAAAACAATTCTATCTTGGTTTCCCTTGCCTATTATTGTAAAATAGACACTTGAGAGGGAGAGAAAGGAATAGCCAGAAACATCACCCTAGAAAGATTGAAAGTCTGTTTTCAGCCTATAATTGATTGGAATATCTAAAATGGTGCTAGAACTTACCCAGTGAAGGAGGCTCCCTGTGGAGTCTTTGCATTGCTTAAGACATGGAAGGAATCTGCATCCCCATCCAGAATCTTCTGAGGTGGAAAATTTCCACTTGAAAGGATACACAGACCAGCCTGGAGTGGCTAGAAGACCAGAAGATACTTCTTGAAAGAAAGACCAATTGGAAAAATTAAAAATAATAATGGCAATCCAGTTGACTACTATAAGAACAAGCAAGCTGTTCACTGGGGAGTCATCAAGGCAAGCGGTAGGGTACCCTCAGGGCAAACCCATTCCAAGACTGAGACTCAAGGGGAATGTATGAGCAAGTATGTGATCTTGCTGGTGACCACTTTGGTCTACCGATAAGGGGAAGTGGCGGAAAAACATTAATGAAGTTGTGAGCTAAGTCTGACCATGTTCAATAGACTCCTGTCAACCTGGATTGAGACCTGGTTGGTCAGCAGTATAGAAACACCTGGGGACTCCTGGGTCCAGGGACAGGGACATGGCCACAGAGAATTAGAGCAGAAAGTGAAGTGTCCAGCTGATATGAAGTGAGGTGAGATGCACAAGAACACACATACTTGCAGATAGTACTCATTTGACCTGGCTTCAATGGCTGGATGATCAGAATACAGCTAGAGGAAGAAAGAAGAGAAAAAACAAGAGTAAGCCACTTACAATTTGATGAATTTGACCTATACTTATGGATATAGTAGCTCAAAATATGGAACAAATCTTTTACAGCAAGGATCATTCCTAGCCCCTTGGTACATGCAGTAGACAGGGATGGGCAACTTAGACATTGGCTACCCAAAATGGAGGGGATACAAAGACATGAAGTTACTGGCTCACAAGCTTTCAAGAGGGAGCTTAGTTTCAAAGGTATCAGAGGAAGATAGAATCTCTACTGAGTGGTTTCCAATATGTCTGAATGGGGCTGGTGAAAGGAGATTGGGAAAAGACTGCTATGGTTCAATAGTGAATAATTGCTATCAGGACTGATTGTGAGTGTTGCAAATGTAACGTTAGATGTTTTGTAACAAAAAGAGGGGAGTGGTTGATCTTGCAGTCCAGGAGCACAGGACCCTGGGACCTTCAAGGGAGAAGAGCAGAGTGCAGGACTCTGCCCAGAGAAGAAGTAATGCCAGAGATGGAGGCAGAGATGATGATGTAGAGAGATGTAGCAGCTGGGGACTCTGGACTCAGGGAGGGAGAGGAGGTGTGTGCTGATGGCAGGCTTGAGAAGTATGCCTTTAGTTATTTAAATGGTTAAATATTCCTGAATGCTTTGGTGTACATCCAAAACAAACAAACAAACAAATAAAAACAACAGAGGGAATGGAAGCAAATGCTGTTGAATGATGATGCATGGAGGGGATTGTAATCATTGCAATGAAATGAAATATGATCGATTGAATGTAAAACCGATGTTCTTCCATGTAAACTATCACTCAATTGACAATAACAACTTTAAAAAAGGTTGTATCTACCGTTAGAATGACCAGTGATACAAATATGATACAGAGACATGAAATGAGCACATGCTGTTGGAAGAATGCTTGATGTGGCATTTCCACAGCTTCAATTTGTAAAAAAAAGAAAAGAAATACAGTATCTGTGGAGCATAATAAAGCAACGTGCAATTAAACTAAAAAAAGAAAGGAAAAAATCAAGCCTCGACCTGAAATACTGAAGGAATCTATGGACAAAATATTGAATGATGGAGAAAGCAACAAAAGAAGATGGAAGGAATACACAGAGTCACTGTACCAAAAAGAAATGGTTTATGTTTATCCATTTTAAGAGGTACCATATGATCAAGTGTTAATGATACTGAAGGAAGAATTCCAAGGTGAATTAAAGGCATTAGCAAAGAACAAATTTCCAGGAAGTTATGAAATATTGGAGAGAGTACTGGAAGCACTCACTCACCTATAAATTGAAGACAGCTGTATATCCAACTGACTGGAAGAGAGCCATCTTTTTGTCCATTCCAAAGAGTGGTGGCCTAATGGAACATAGAAACCATTGGGCAATATCCTTAATATCAAGTGTATGTAAAATTTTGCTAAAGATAATGCAAAAACAATGGCAGAAGTACTTTGAGAGAGAACTTCAGGAGGTTCAGGTCACATTCAAATGAGTATGTGGAATGAGGGTTATCATTGCTGTCATCAAATGGATCTGAACTGAAAGTAGAGAATATCAGAGAGATGTTTACTTGTGCTTTAATGATTACACAAAAATTTTAGATTGTTTGAATGGTGATTAGCTATGGACCATATTGCAGAGTATGACTATTCCAAAACACTTAATTGTGCTCATGTAGAAGCTATACATAGATTAAGAGTCAGTTGTTCGAACCGAACCTGGAAACACAGTGATTTAAAGTTAGGAAAGTTGTGTACCAGGGTCATATTCATTTCCTATATTTATTCAGTAAGTATGTTGAACAAATAATTCAAGAAATTGAGTTTTATGAAGAAAATCATGGCATTAGGATTGGCAGAAGAAACATTAACAATGTGTAATATGCAGATGATATAACCTTGCTTGCTAAAAGCAGAGAGGACTTAAAATACTTACTGATCAAGACAAAAAACCACAGCTTGTCATTGAAAATAAAAGAAAATCCTCACCATTGGAACAATAAATAACATCAAGTTAAATGGAAAATTTTAAGTTTTCAAAGACTTTGTTTTGCTCAGAGCAACCATCTACACTCATAGAATCAAGAGTCAAGAATACAAAGGACATATTTCATTAGACAATTTGGATGCAAAGGCCTTTTGAAAGTAAGTGTTCAAGAGCAAACATGTCAGTTTGAGGGCTAAGGTGTACCTATCCAAGCCATCGTATTTCTGATAACCTCATATGCATTTTCAAGTTAGACAATAAATAAAGAAAACCACCGAAGAACTGATTCACTTGAGTTATGGTTTTGCAGTTGTTGTTGTTGCAAAGTGCCGTCGAGTCGGTTCCGACCCATAGCG
>NW_006408713.1:213936-218723 GCF_000296735.1 Chrysochloris asiatica
ATGTTATCCAACATGAATCTTAGTCCTTCTTCAGCTTTTTTTTTTTTTTTATCCTTTTTTGTATTTGTTCTTCTATCTTAGTAGTGTTGAGAGATGTATCTTCGAGCTCACTAATTCTGGCTTCTATCTCTTCAGTTCTACTCCTTTGCCCTTTCATTGTATTGTCCATTTCTGATATTCTATTATTAATCGTTTGGACCTCTTTCTGTAAGTTTTGAGTTGTTTCCAATGCTCTATCTATCTTATTTGATCATTCCTGTAGCACTTTCCTGACTTCTTCCTTATTTTTCTCAACTCCATTGTATAGTGTTTTGATATATTTTATAATCATTTTTCTGAATTCCTTCTCAGGCATTTCCAAAGCCTGCCCATCTTCCACTGTGGAGTGTAGGTCTACCTCCAGCTCATTTGCCTCAGTCACTCTATCTTGTTTCTGGACATGTGCAGATATGGTCATCTACTTTTGTTTTGGCGGCATCTTCAGTGGTTACCTGTGGACTTAATATTTTGATGGGTATGTATTTTGATATTTTTTAATGCTTTCTGAATGCCTTCAGGAGATGTGATCAGGAAATGGGTTTCCCTTTTCACTCTTCTTCCTGAGAAGTTTCAAGATACCACTGTTGGTCGTTTTGACATAACTTAGGATTTAATTTTCAGTCTATTTCCTTTTTTGTCTGCTTGTCCCACTCCACAATCCCCGTTCAGTCTTTTTTTCTAGTTGGAAACAGTTCAGGGCTGGCTGTGGCCGTTTGGTTTTGATTGGAAACTGTCTCTTTAAATTTCGAGAAGATCTATGTGCATGCGTAGTAGAACCCTCCGAGGGTGGGGCTGAGGTTCCCACTAGCTCAGGCACCCCTACAGTCACCACAATGGAGGTGCACAGAGAGCAAGGGACCAATGAACAGCTATCAAAAGAAAAGAATGTCCACACCTTTATCTCAGCGGTTCTGCCAGGCGTCTGTGGCCACTCCGATCCTTCCCCTGCTTGGTCTCACCCAAGATGGTGGCTCCTGGAGCAGCTGAGTGTCCCGGACTAGAAAGCAATGGATTTCTTGCTTCTGCCACAAATTCCCCCAGCTGTAAGCCTTCTAGCCTTCTAAATATTCCTTTATATGTGTTTCAGAGTTCTGGGACCATCCCCTGAGCCTGCTTGGTAGGGTATTCTGTGTTGTTGGTGGTGGAGCAATGTATTACACTTCCACTCAATCCACCATCTTATTTGTTCTTACTGTAGTAATCTTTTTTTGTTGTTTAAAATGGTATTTTCACTTATGTTATTGGTCTTGAAAAATTCTATAGTGCAATCTTTATCATAGTTTCTATCACCAAGACCATATTTTCCTACTACTGATCCTTCCTCCTTACTGCCAACCTTTGCATTCCAAATACCAGTAATTATCAATACAGCTTAATTGCATGTTTGCTGAATTTCAGACTGAAGAAGTTGGTAGAATTCTTTGATTTCATCATCAATGGTTTAGTGGTTGATACATAAATTTGAATAGTAGTTGTATTAACTGGTCTTCCTTATGTTGTTACTATTGTTGTTAGGTGCCATCAAGTCAGTACCAACTTATAGCGACTGTGCACAACAGATTGAAACACTGCGCAGTCCTGCACCACTCTACCAATTACAGCTACCAGAATGCCAGTAAATCTTGTTCAGGGTCTTCATCTTTTTCTCTGACCCTCCAACTTACCAAACATGATATCATTCTTGAGAGACTGGTCCTTTCTCAAAATGTCTGATGTCTGAGAGATGCAGTCTGTCTATCCTGGCTTTCAAGGGACACTCTGGCTGTACTTCTTCCAACACAAGTATATTTGTACTTTAGGCAGTGCATGATATTTCTAATATTCTCCTTCAACACCATAATCCAAATGCATCCACTCTTCTATGGTTGCTTATTCACTGTACAACTTTGTCATGCATATAAGATTAGCAAAAACACCATGACTTGCATCTGGAGTACCTTACTCCTCAAACTCACATCTTTGCTTTTCAACACTTTATAGAGTTCTTGTGCAGCAGATTTGCCTAATACTACACATCCTTTGATTTCTTGACTGCTGCTTCCATGAGTATTGATGGTTGATCTGAGCAATAGAAGTCATTGACAACTGCAATCTTTTCTCCCCATTTATATAAATATTATTGATCCAGTGGTGATGATTTTTTTTTTTTTTTTTCTCTTTACACTGAGGTGCAAACCATACTGAAGTCTGTGATCTCTGATCTTCATCAGTACGTATTTTAAGTTCTCTTCAATTTCAGCAAGCATGGTTGTATCATCTGTATATTGCAGATTGTTAATAAATCTTCCTCTAATCCTGATGTCACATTTTTCTTCATATAATTCAGGTTCTGGGATTATCTGCTCAGCATACAGATTGAATAAGTATGGTTAAAAAATTAAAACCTCATGCATATCTTTCCTCAGTGTTTACTTGTTCAGTTTGAACAACTACCTCTTGGTGTATGTTGAGGTTCCTTATCAGAACAATTAAGTGCTCTGAAACACTCATTCTCCACAATGTTGTCTTACTTATGGTGGTGGTGGTTATGTGCTGTGGAGTTTGTTCTGACTCAGCGACACTGCATAGGGTTTCTGAGACTGTAAATCTGTATGGGAGCAGAGAGCCTCATCTTTCTCCCCCAGAACCACTTGGAGTTTTGAACTGCTGACCATGAGATTAGCAGCCTGCCTTGTAACCGTTACACTACCAAAGCTCCTTAACAGAACATGAAGAGGGTGCAAAGAAGATGCACAAGAGGAGAATTAACTTTCCCCTCCACTCCTTGTGTTAGATGCATGCGTATTTAAGTGTGTAAGAAAACAAAGGCCGATTTGTTAAAGGACTTGTATGTGGAAGGAACCTGGGAAGTGCTGGTGGGAGAGGAATGGTTGACTGGACACTACTTTTCACAGATGAAGGACAATAATTAGAATGAAGCTGAATAAGTGTATGGATATTACCCTATCACAGACAGTGTTGTACTATAAAATCGATCTGGAAATGTTCTTTGTGATGATGAATGTGACACCATTCCGCTTCAATTTGTCATCTCTTTCATAGTAAACCATGTGATTGTCAGATTCAAAATGGCCAATGCCTGTCCATGTCAGCTCACTAATACCTAGTTTATTGATCTTTACACATTCTGTTTAATTTTTGAAAACTTCTAATTTTCCTATATTAATATTTTGTATTTTCAGTTTTGATAATTAATGAGCATTTGTAGCTGCTTTTCCTAATGTTGAGTTTTGCCCCTTCAGCATATGAAGATCCTGAAGCCATACTCCATGAACATGATCACAGCCAGCTCTGTATAGAGGAGGCAGCACCGTCTCTAGATTTTGAGTGCCCTCCTACCTAATGGGTTCATCTTCTGGCACTATATCTAAAAATGTTCTGTTGCTTTATACTGTGTTTCCACATCCAATTTCTGTGTTATCTGACAGCATTCTACTGCTATTCATGAGGTTCTAAGTGACTTAATTCTCAGAACTTGTCTTTGTCTCCTTCTTCCTAAACCTAGTCTGGAAGCTCAATTGAAACCTGTCTACCTTTTGTGACCCTGCTGGTACTTAAAATACCTTTGGATTCACTTACATAATCATAGCATCATTCAAGTCACCACAGTGCAAAAAACTGACAGGTGATTGGTAGACTGAGAAACTTATGGACACTTGTCTGGTCTGGAAATGAATGCACTCCACGGATCAATTTAAATCAATCAATAGGTAGGTCTGTAAGAGAAACTACAGAAGTAATGAAGTACAAATAGCATAGATTGGTCAATATTTTCAGATCAAAAGGGCAGATTTACCAAAGGACAATGTTTATAATATATTTTGAAAGTAGAAGGATTGGAAACAAGAAATACAGGGAGGTATTTGGAGAAGTGGAGTGTTACATTGAGGGACTTCAATCATTGAGAAGACACAATGCGTGTGGTTTAGTAAATGTAAAATGGATGATCTGCTTTGTCAACCTTCACTCAATTCACAACAAAAAAAAAAAAGAAAGGAAATCAAACAACGTATTAACATTAGTCAAATTTGCTGCCCAAGAACTTTTTAAAGTGTTCAAGAGCAAAGATGACAGTTTAAGGATTAACATACACTTCACCCGAACAATGACATTTTCAATAGCTTCATATGCATGTAAAACTTGTTCAGAGACTAAGGAAACCAGAGAAGAGTAGATGCATTTGAGTTATGATGTTTCTGATTAATAGTGGCCCTGTCTTCGATTTCCAAGAGTGGTCCATGGATTTGAATCACTAACCTTGTGGTTAGCAGTCCAGTGCTTATCCTACTCCACATCAGGATTCCATTTTTAGGTACAACCCCATACAAATTAACTTTATCCTTATAAGTAAAATATTGTACTATTAGGACAAGTTTCATTCTTCTTGGATTAACTATCAACACTCATGGAAGCAGCAGTCAAGAAATCAAATAACGTATTGCATTAGGCAAATCTGCTGAACAAGACCTTTGTAAAGTGTTGAAGAGCAACAATGTCAGCATGAGGACTAAAGTGCACATAATCCAAGCCATGGCATTTTGAATAACCTCATATGCATGTGAAAGCTGGACAGTAAATAAGGAAGACCATAGAAGTACTGATGCCTTTGAGTTATGGTGTTGGAGGAAAATACTGAAAGTGCTATGTTGTTGTTGTTGTTGTTGTCATGTGCCATCGAGTCAGAACCAACTCATAGCGACCCCATGCACAGCAGAACGAAACAATGTTCGATCCTGGGCCAACCTCAC
>NW_006408713.1:218823-219481 GCF_000296735.1 Chrysochloris asiatica
AACGCCTCATCTTTCTCCCGCGGAGCAGCTGGTAGTTTCGAACTGCTGGCCTTAAGGTTCGCAGCCCAATTCGTAACCACTACGCTACCAGAGCTTCTTATGGTTTTGCAGTAGTAAGTTGAAATTTCTTCGTAATGCAAAATGAACAAACCAATCTGTGTGGGAAGAAGTATAGGGAGAATGCTTATTAGAAATCAGGATGGCCAGACTTCACCTCTCATTCTTCAGACCTATATGTAGGGACGAGTCTTTCCAGAAGGATATCATGCTTGGTAAAGTACTGGGTCAATGGACAAAGAGAAAGACCCCCAATGAGATGGATTGGCATAGTGGCAGCAGCAATGGACTCCAGGGTAGTAACGAGAGTGAGGTTTATGCAGGCATGGGCAGTGTTTCTTTCTGCTGTGCATGGGGTAGCTAGGAGTAAGTACAGACTCAATAGCACCTAACAACAGCAACAACCAATGTCCAGAGTCAAATGTCCACTCTTATGAACTTGTTTTAATGTTCTTCACTTCAGCCTGAGCTTGCATCTGAGCAATTGATGTTGTGCTCCACAGTCTGCTCTTGGCTTTCCTTTGGCTGATCGTACGAAGCTTTTCCCCTGTTACAGATGTCGTCGATTTGATTTCTACATATTCCGTGTATGTGTGCAGTC
>NW_006408713.1:223301-225779 GCF_000296735.1 Chrysochloris asiatica
CTGGAAAAAGTATCATGTTTGGTAAGGTGGATGGTCAGAGAAAAAGAGGAAGACCCCCAGTGAGATGGATTGGCCAGGTGGCATCATCAATGGATTCAAGTGTGGCAACAATTGTGAGGATGGCCCAGGAGCAGGCAGCGTTTTGTTCTGTTGATTTATAGTGTAGGGTCACTATAAATCGGTACCAACTCAATGGCAACACCACCAACACCAATAGGACAAGCTAATAATAAACAGAAAAGCATTCAGAGATTTTATACTGTTTTTGTGTTGAGAAAAATTATTGGGAAATAATTATTAATGTATTAAAATCAAATCCACAAATGCTCACTAACCTTAATATTATTTTTTAAGTTTTATTTTTTTAATAAGAAAGTCAATATTTATTTTTTTAAAAAATATAAATTCTTTCATGGGCTTTAAATCATTATTTGGTGACTGATTATTGCACTCATATTATTTCCTTTAAAATTTTTATGTAAATGCAATTTGCAACGGAAAGATGAAGATTTTTAGTCCCACAAATATATGTAGCCTTGGAATCACCATTCAGGGTTGGTATGAGCTGAAACTGACTTGACAGCACTTCACAAAGACAATAAATCCAATTTAATTTTTGTTACGTGTACATTTATTCCTGCATTCTACTGGTATCTTATCTGCTTCTCTTTTATTTTTCTTATACCTTTAAAAATTCCAGTCAGCACTGTGGGTTAATGTGCTAGACTGCAAGGTCAGTATGAACCATAGGTTAGAGGTTCAAGCTCACCAGCCACTTCTTGAAAACCATGTATAATTGGAACCAACTTGACAGCATTCAACAACAACAACAACAACAACATCTGTTTATGTACATCATAATGTAGACATAAAGGAAGAGTTAGAATTTACATCCATCTTTTTGGGAAATGATGTAATGATAAAACATCACCGTTGTGAGTGTTCCAAGTTTCCATGAAACCAGTCACAGACATTATGTAAATAAATGAGCATGTCTGTTTCAATAAAATTTTATTTATGAACAGTAAAAACAAACAAACACAAAAACTTCTGTGTCTTAAATCTACATTAGAAATATACTATGATTTCCAAATCTCTCCCTTCTCTCTTCTCTTTTAGGTAGAAAATGTGATGCATCCTTGATGGGAAGAATCCACTTGCACATTCTATTTAACTGTTGATTACTTTGCATTATGGGAACTACAAAGACATTATTAATGCATTGCTGTCTCGCAGTCCTGAGCCTTTACTAGCGATAACAATGTGAGCTTCTGTTGATTCTTTATTCAATAGGGTCTGTTTATAACTTCAGCAGAGACTGTGTTTTCATTTAAAAATGGCTGAAATCTAATTTATTTGGAAGAATTAGGGTATACTTCCCCCTCAAACTGTCAGGCCACACATAGAATAAAATAAAGCTTGACAGCAGGTTTCTAGGGTACCTGTATGAGGCATAAAAGCATTGCAGGGAAAGTAATGATGCCAGCATTCCTTTTCAAAGAATGTTTCTGAAGTTTATCAATTTGCTTCTCGTTAGGTAGTACATAGATGCCATTCTATGTCTTTGAACAATGTTCTGGGCTAGCATGCTGCTTTATTATGCTTAATATGAATGTAAAAACATATAAAACTTGTGTCTGGGAACCCATTTTAAGAAAGGTGTGGTCTAACTCCTGCATTGCTCGTGGGACTGCAAAATGGTCTAACCTCTCTGGAAAGCAATATGGCGTTTCCTCAGGAAGTTGAAAATAGAAATACCTTATGATCCAGCAATTCCTCTACTTCGTATTTACCCAAAAGAAAAATGAGCCACAACACGAGAAGATATATGCACATCAATGTTCATAGCAGCACTATTTACAATAGCAAAAAAATGGAGGCAGCCAAAGTGCCCATCAACTGAAGAATGGATAAACAAATAGTGGTACATACACACAATGGAATATTATGCTACCTTGAAGAATAACAAAGAAGCAGAAAGCCACTGAATAACATGGATGAACCTTGATGACATTATGCTGAGTGAAATTAGTCAGTCACAAAAAGAGAAATACTGCATAGGACCACTACTATAAAAGACTAAGAAAAAGAAACCATATTAAAGGGGGGTAGGGGGAATTCTTTGTTGATTGCTGGGAAGTTGGTGGTGGGTGAAGGGAGGGAGGGGAGGTTGGAGCACAGGGTAGGGATTAGACACAGGAAAGTTTAGGTGCTGGGGAGGGGGCAATGTACAAGGAGGGAGAGGGAAACAGAAGAACAAAGCAGATGGGAGAACAATTAGACTTGTTTGAATGGGCTAAGTGGGACAGAGATAAAGAATGACGTATGCACAACCTTGGAACTACAGGGCTCTGGGATACAGAGATTAACCCATGGCTGTAATGGGAAAAAGTGCGGAATAATGTTAAGATGCTCAGCAGTCTTTTGAATCTGGGTTTTCCTTGCATTATAATATAAAATAGACACCAGAGGGGGAGA
>NW_006408713.1:226534-231857 GCF_000296735.1 Chrysochloris asiatica
ATCTGATACAATTTGATGAACTTGACCTACACCTATGATGCAGTAACCCAAAAGAGGGAACAAATCCTTACAGCAAGAAACATTCCCACCCCCTCCACACACAGAGTAGACAGAGATGGCCAACTTGGACATTGGATACCCAAATTGGGTGGGGTGCGGGGGGGACTAAAAAGGCAAGAAGTGACTGGCTTACAAGCTTTCAAGAGGGAACCTAGAGCTAGGGGGCATGGAAGAAGGCAGAATCTCTAGTGAGTACTATCCAATCTGTCTAGGCAGAGCTGATAAAATGAAATGCAGCAGGGTCACTTGTGATACAATAGTGAATGATTGTTATCAAGACTGATTGTGAGGGTTGGAAATGTGAAGGTAGACATTTTGTAGCAAGGAAGGGAGTGATTAACTTTCCAGTCTAAGAGCAGAGGTCTCTAGGACCATCAACGGAGAAGAGCCGAGAGCAGGACCCTACCCAGAGAAGCAGCGAGGCCTGAGAAGGAGGCAAAGACGATGACGTGGAGTGATGAAGAGGATGGGGACTTTGGATCCAGAGAGGGAGAGGGACTGGGTCCTGAAGAATTGGGGAGGGGAGAGTGTAGTGGGCGGGTTTATAGGATATACCCTTTGGTCAGTTGATGATGCATGGAGGGGATTGGGACCATGACAATGAAACGATGTACGGTGAAATGAATGTTAAACTAAAGTTCTCCCATGTAATATATCATATAATTAACAATAAAACATGAAAAAAAGAAAGAAGGAAAGGTGTGGTCTAAACAGACTTCCAAATACCTGAAACATTTATCAGTATTGCAACCAATGGAAAAAATCATGAAATATTTCATTGAAGAACAGTTTTCTGTCATTGGCAAGTACCTTTCAGTTTTGTGTGGTGATGGTTGGTGGTTGTGTGCCATGAAGTCAATTCCGACTCACAGTGACCCTACACAGGGTTTCAAAGCTGTAAATCTTTAAGGGAACAGAAAGCCTCATCTTTCCTCCATGGAATAGCTGCTAGTTTTGAACACTGACCTTGATAATCCATCTGGAAATTCATTAAACATCCTCCTTGTATTCAATATAATAATGGGTTCCCAAAGATGTTCACAGAGCCTTGTTCACATTGGAACACAAGATCTTTCGAACCACAAAGTCAACAGTTCAAACCCACCAGCCACTCCTCTGCATCCCGAGGGTGTCTATGAGTCGCTATGAGTCAGCACAGAATCAGCAGCACAGAAAAACAACAACAAAGATTTTCACTTTCACCCTTTCAGCTGTTAATGTGGTTTATAGCATGGCAATGCCAATCATCTAGATGAAATTAAGTTTCTTAATAGTTGATATTGGCAACTCTAAATGATTTGAGATCGTCTGGTGTACCTAATGTAAAAATTGGTGGTGGTTGAGTGCCACTGAGCCATCTCCAACTAAGAGTGGCCCTGTGTATGATTTCTGAATCTATAAATCTTTCTGGTTGCAGAAGGCCTCATCTTTCTCCTGTGGAGCTGTTGGTAGATCTGAATGCTGACCTTGCAGTTAGCAGCCCAACACATAAGCCACCATGCTGCCAGGATTCCTTAAGTGGAATAACTAGGGCCATTATGGTCTCCTGGTCTGAAGTTGTAGAATAAGCACAGGAATGGGAATACAGAGTCAGTGGTTCAAACCCACTGTTGTTGTTGTTAAGTGCCGTTGAGTCGGTTTCGACCCATAGCGACCCTGAATAGGGTTTCCGAGGCTGTAAATCTTTACGGGAGCAGATCGCCTCATCTTTCTCCCGCGGAGCAGCTGGTAGTTTCGAACTGCTGACCTTCCGGTTCGCAGCCCGATTCGTAACCACTACGCTACTAGCTGCTCCTTATAACCCTGTATATAGATGCTAGCAGTTGGAATTGACTTGATCACAGTAAACAACAACAACAAGGCTTTTATAATTGAAGAAGAAGGCAGTAGGAACAATGGCAAAGCCATACAATATGAGAAAGAAAGACTTGATTAGGTATTGTTGGATGTGAAGATGGAAAGGGTACATGAGCTAAGAAATTCAAATTGTTTCTAGATGATTCAAACAGTCAAGAGGCAGATTCTTTCCTCAGAGCCTCTACAAGAAACAGAGCCTGGTAAGCATCTTTACTTTGTAGTCCAGTTAGACCCATTCCAAGCTTCTGTGCCATAGATTTGTAACATGCCAAACTGTGTTGTTTTCAGCCACGTGTGTGATTTTTTTTAGTAACAATAATAAGGAACAAATACATGACTCCAAAGCAGAACTAAAATATTCCAAGAGTTTTATAATTTACAAAACTAAAGAAAAAGATTGAAACAAAGTCCTATAGGAGATCAGGAGGGACCAGTCACTGGAGAAGGATATCATGTTTGCTAAGGTGGAGGGTCAGAGAAAAAGAGGAAGACCCCCAGCAAGAATGGATTGGCAATCTGGCAGCATCAATGGGCTCAAGCATGGCAACAATTGTGAGGTTGGCCCAGGATTGGGCAGTGTTTCGTTCTGTTGTGCATAGGGTCACTATGAGTTGGTACCAACTCAATGGCACCTAACAACAACAACATCAGGAGTCCTGGTGTAGTCTTGTAGGATAAGGCACTGAATCGCAAGGTTGGTTTGAACCACAACTGGCAGTCTATGGAACTTTCAATATTCTCCTCTAACACCATATAACTCAAATGCATCAGTTCTTCTACAGTCTTCCTTATTCACTGTCAAACTTTCACATGCTTAAGAGGTTATTGAAAATACCGCAGTCTGAGTCAGTTGCACCTTAGTCCTCAAACTGACATCTTTACTCTTGAACGCTTTAAAGAGGTCTTGTGCAGCATGCCGAATGCAATACATCATTTGATTTCTTCACTGCTGCTTCCATAAATGTTGGTAGTGGATCCAAGCAAAATGAAGTCTATGACATCTTTTCCCCATTTATAAGATGTTTATTGGTCCAGTGGTGAGATCTTCTTTTTTCTTTACATTAGTATGAATTCCATCCAGAAGGTTTTGTTCTGTGGTCTTTGTTAGTAAATCTTTTAAGTTATCTTCACTTCCAGTAAACAAGGATGTATGTATCATCTGCATATCACAGGTTGTTAATTAGTCTTCCTCCAATCCTGATGCCATAGTGTTATTCATATGATCCAACTTCTCTATATCTGTTCAGCATACAGATTGAATTGAATAACAGGTGAAATAATACATTTGATGCATACACCTTTCTTGATTTTATACCATTCAGTGTCCCCTTGTTCTGTTTGAATGACTGACTCTTGGTTTAGATACAGGATCCTCATCAGCAATTAAATGTTGCAGAAAACCCATTTTCCACAATGTTGTCCATAGCCTGTCAGGATCTGTACAGTAGAAAGTATTTGCATGTTAAATAAAGCCCAGGTAAACATTTTTCTGGTATTCTATGATTTCAGTTAAGTTCCATCTGACATCAGGAATGATGTCCTGAGTTCCACATCCTCATTTGATCAAAATAAAATCAATTCAACTTGGGCCTCTGGACGTTTTCTGTTACTTTACAGTTGCAGGTATTTTTGAGCTATCTAGAGTAAAATTTTTCTTGCATATGGTACTAATGATATTGTCCAACTATTTGTTCATTCTGTTTGGTTACTGCTCTATGGAATGCACACAAATATAGTTGTATCATAATCAGTTGACCAAGTTGTTATTGTTGTTGTCAGGTGTCATCGAGTCAGAACCAATTCATAGTGACCCCATGCACAGCAGAACGAAACACTGCCCGATCCTAGGCCAACTTCACTATTGTTGCCACACTTGAGTCCATCGATGCTGCCACTTGGCCAATCCATCTCATTGGGGTCTTCCTCTTTTCTCTGACCCTCCACCTTACCAAACGTGATATCCTTCTCCAGCAACTGTTCCCTCCTGACAATATGCCCGAAGTATGAGAGACGAAGTTTGGCCATCCTGGCCTCCAAGGAGCACTCTGGCTGCATTTCTTCCAAAACAGATCTATTGGTTCTTTTGGCAGTCCATGGCACTTTCAATATTCTCCTCCAATACAGTAACAGAAAACATCAATTCTTGTCATACTGTGGTGGCTTGTGAGTTGCTGTGATTCTGGAAGATCTGCCACCAGTATTTTAAATACCAGCAGGGTCACCCACAGTGGACAGGTTACAGATGAGCTTCCAGACAAAGACAGACTAGGAAGGAGGACTGACAAACTACTTCCGAACATTTAGTCACTGAAAACCTTATGAATCACAGAGAAACACCAGCTCTAGTGACGTGTAAAGTGGTCCAGCCATTCTGAAATGTTATGAGAGGTAATGTCAGGTCACCATGGATTTTTATAACTGCACTTTAGATGGAGAAAGGAACAGAGAACCATGTTACTGATGTCACTATTCAGGACTTGATAGGGATGAACATAACAATGGTATCAACAATCCAATATTACATTAATAAATGAATATCCTCAATCAACTCTTTAGACTGATTTGATATAGCAAAATCAATAACCTCAAAGTGAAGTAACCCTATTCCTGAAACCATGTGGATGAAGAAGCTTGATATGTCATGTTGTTGTTGGTAAATGCTGTTTGGTTGATTTTGACTCATATCAACTCTGTATAGGGTTTCCAAGGAGTCTATGGTGAGTTTGAACCACTGACCTTCCAGTTCAAACCCACTTTGCAGTCCAGTACTTTCTCTAAGTGCTACACTAGGTCTCCTGGTCTGTAATATTGGATTTAATTGGGATATGTGGGGGAAATTGATTGTCTTTGAATGAAACAAAGATTTTTCAAGGAAATAACACTAGGAAACAGAAAAATGGTGAGGGCTAGACAATAATATATGTTTAATGATTTCTTTTACTTTATTTTGGATTTTAGTTTTCAGGTCAATAGTGTGAGAATTGCAAGGGTCTTAATATGAAAATTTATATATAGTGAATTTGATGGCCATCAGTATAACTTTTGTTTTGTTTTACAGTAGTTGGGGATTTACCTTAGTGGTCCTCTTTCTCAGAAAAATGTATAGTTATACTTTATATATAGATAATATGTATGTGGATTCCTGGTGTGGCACTCTAGGATGAGTGCTGAACTGGTAACCATGAGGTCAGTGTTCATCTCCACCAGCAGATCCTCATAAACCATAAACCCCTATGTACCGTTACTGATTCAACAGCACTCAACGACCTGTGGTGATTGTGGTAGCGGTGTGCCATAGAGCTGGGTCCAAGTCACAGCAACCGTGCGTAGGGTTTCTGAGGCTGAAAATCTTTATAGGAGCAAAAAGGCTCATCTTTCTCCATATATATATATATATACATATACA
>NW_006408713.1:233290-237369 GCF_000296735.1 Chrysochloris asiatica
ATATATAATGTTTGATAAGAAATCCTGGCATCGCAGTGGTTAAACATGTAACCACAATAGTTAATTTCTATGTTCCATCCAAAAAGTCTGTGGTTTAAATCCTCCAGGAGAAAATAATCTATTGATGTACTCTAATAAAGATTTGTTGTTGTTAAGTGCCATCGAGTTGGTTCTGATTCATGGTTACAACCTAGGAATTTAAGAGGACAGTTCTGCTCTGTGATATATGTTCACTATGAGTCCGAATCAACTTGATGGCACTTAATAATAACATAATATGTATTTAGATATATATCTGTCTCATTTCAATCACACAAGTTAATTACAAAAATTATAAAATGTGAGAATAAATTGACAGCAGCAATTTGGAATGTTACGTGTGAAGCTTAAAGGCATTATGATTATTTTGAGGGTTATGGAATGATTTGAGAAAAGCTAGCATGTATGTTTCTCCACTTGTCAGTTTGTCAAACTGTGGTGACTTGTGTGTTGCTGTGATACTCAAAGTTATGCTACCAATATTTTAAATATCAGAAGGATCATCCATAGTGGACAGAGTTCAGTGGAGTTTGCAGACTGAGACAAACTAGGAATAAGAAAAGACAGACTACTTCTAAATATTTGGCCACTTAAAACCTTATGAATAGCAGTGACACATTGTCAGATACACTGCTGGAAAATGAAAACTTTATGAAAGCTGCAGGGCATTGTCAGATATAGTCCGGGAAGATAAGCCACTCTAGTTACAAGGCACTTAAAATATGTCTGCCTCTTCAAAGTAGAGTTGACCATAATGTTGTAAATGGAGCAAAATGTTGGGGGCCTTCCATTGCTGAGGGCACAAAATAAAATGTTAAACAGCTACAAAACATCCATTAATAATTGGAATAAGGAATGTACAAAATACGAATCTAAAAAATTGGAAGTTGTAAAAATGAAATTGAACACATAAAGATCAATATCCTAGGCATCAGTGAGCTGAAATGGAATGATATTGGTCATTTTGATTCAATTGTATGATTTACTATGAATGACAAATTCATGAAGAATTGCATCACATTCCTCATCAAAAAAACATTTCAAGACCTATCTTGAAGTAAATGCTGCCTATGATAGGGTAATATCTATATGCCTAAAGGAAGACCAGTTAATACCCTATTGATATAATTTATGCACAAACCCCTAAAGAAAGTGATGATATAACTGAAGAATTCTACTTACTTATTCAGTATGAAATTGGTCAAATATATTACAAAGATATATTGATAATTATTGGTGATTGGTGATTAAGATGGGGATTTTGAAAACAAGGAAAAGGATCAGTAGAAAATATAGTCTTGAGTTAGAACTGATGCTGGATATTGTATTACAGAATTTTGAAAGAACAATGACTTATTCATTGCAAAGACCTTTTAAAACAACATAAAAGGTGACTCTGACTATACATGTGGACCATTATTCCTCTGTCAGTTTGTTATACAGTCATAGTATGTCTGTTGCTATGATACTGAAAGCTGCCACCAATATTTTACATACCAGCAGTTTCACCCATAGGCAGACTTTAACTAAGCTTTCAGACTAACACAGACAAATAAGAATAAGTAGGCTATTTCTGACTGTTTAACCACTGAAAAACTTCTGAGTAGCAGTGAAACATTATTAGACATACTGCCAAAAGATCAGCCCCTCAGTTTGGTTTTCTAGCTCCAGATCTTTGCACATTTCATTACAATATTTGATTTTGTCTTCTTCAGCTATCCTTTGCAATATTTGATTCAGCTCTTTTACCTCTTAATTTCATCCATTTGCTTTAGCATCTCTATGCTGAAGAGTAAGTCTAATATCATCCATTTTGCTATTTTCCTTCTTTCTTGTCTTAATGACCTTTTACTTTCTTATTGTATCATGTTTTTTATGTCATCACATAAATCTTCTGGTCTTTTGTAATTATTGTCTAATTCATCAAAGCTGTTCTTGAGATGATCTCTAAATTTGGGTGGAATTATGTTCAAAGTCATATTTTGGGTCTCATGGACTTTTTTTTACTTTTCTCCAACATCATCCTGAACTTGCATATGAGCAGTTGATGAGATGTCCCACAATCTGCCCATGGTCTTCTATTGACAGATGATATGGAGCTTTTTCCACTGTCTCTTTCAAAAGATGTAATTAATTCGATTTCTGTCTATTCCATTTAGTGAGGTCCATGTGTACAGTTGTCTTTCATGTTGTTAAAAAAGGTATTTGCAATGAGCAAGTCATTGGTCTTGCAAAATTATGTCATGCATTCTCCAGCATAATTTCTATCACCAAGGCCATATTTTCCAACCACTGATCCTTCCTCTTTGTTTCTAACCTTTGTATTCCAATCACCAGTAATTACCAATATACCTTAATTGCATGTTTGATCAATTTCAGACAGAAGAAGTTGGTAGAACTCTTTACTTTTAACATCATTGGCTTTAGTGGTGGGTGAGTAAATTTGAATGATTATGGTATTAACTGATTTTCCTTGTAGGTATATGGATATTGTTGTTGTTGTTGTTGTTGTTAGGTCATTGTCAAACATCAAGTCATTGTCAAAACATAGAGATCTTATGCACAGCAGAAAGAAACACGGCCTGATTCTGGGCCAGCCTTGAGCCCATCGATGCTGACATTTTGTCAATCCATCTGTTGGGGGTCTTCCTCTTTTTCTCTGACACTCCACCTTACCAAACATGATATCCTTCTCTAGCGACTGGTCCCTCCTGACAATATGTCCAAAGTATGAGAGATGAAGTTTTGTCACCTTGGTCTTCAAGGAGTACTCTGGCTGCACTTCTTCCAGAATGGATCTATTGGTTCTTTTGGTAGCCCATGGCACTTTCAATATTTTCCTACAACACCATAGCTTACAAAAAGCATTGTACTTCAAGGTAGATCTTGAAATATTTTTCTTTTAATGATGAATGTGACACAAGAATTGGAGGAAGATTCATCAACAACCTTTGATATGCAAATGATGCAAACTTGCTTGCTGATAGTGAAGAGGACTTAAAATACTTACTAATGAAGATCAAAGATGACAGCCTTCAGTATGGATTGCACTCCAATGTAAAGAAAACAAAAATCCTCAGAACTGTATGAATAAATAAAATCATGATAAATGGAGGAAAAACAGAAGCTGTTAAATACTCCAATATGCTTGGATTCACAAGCAGTATTCATGCAAGCAGCAGTCAAGAAAACATATGACATATTTCATTAGGTAAAACAGACCTTTTTAAAAGTACCATGGACTTCCAGAAGACAAATTAACCTGTGTTGGAAGAATAGCAGCCAGAATACTCCTTAGAAGACAAGATGATGAGACTTAGTCTCTCTTACTTCCAACATATTATCAGGAGGGACCATTCCATTGAGAAGGACATCATACTTGATAAAGTGGAGGATCAAATAAAAAGACATAATTTTTCTCAGATCAACAACCATCAACACTCATGGCTGTGGCAGTCAAAAAAATCAAACAACAAAGTCCATTAGGCAAATCTGCTTCACAATATCTCCTTAAGTGTTGAAGAGCAAATATGTCAGTTTGAGGACTAAAGTGTTCCTGACCCAAGCTATGGTATTTTCAATAATTGCATATGCATATTAAAGTTGGACAATGAATAAAGAAGACCATAGAAGTGATATATTTGAGTTATGGTGATGAATGAGAATACTAAAAGTACCATGGTCTGCAAGAAAAAGAAACAGATCTGTTAGAAGACATATAGCCAGCATGCTCATTAGAATCCAGGATGGGCAAACTTTGTCTTCATACTTCAGACATGTTATCATCAGGGACCAGTCCCTGGAAAAGGACAACATATATATATATATATTTTTTGGCCTTTCATTGCAGTTTATTTTTCTGGTGCTTTGGATTTATTTTCCTTGATTATAGCCTATGCAATTAATGTAGAAATACTGGGTACTACCTTTTCCACCTCTATTACTTTTTTTTTTTTTTTTAATTAAATGTTTTTATTTTGCATTGAGTGAAAGTTTACAGGGCACATCATCAGCTTCACATTCAACCATTCATATAGCTT
>NW_006408713.1:237469-247267 GCF_000296735.1 Chrysochloris asiatica
ATTGAGTGAAAGTTTACAGGGCACATCATCAGCTTCACATTCAACCATTCATATAGCTTGTTTCATTACATTGATTAAGGGACAACATATTTTAGGAAGTGGAGGGTCAGCAAAAAATGAGGAAGACCCCCAAATGAAATGGATTGACAGTATGCTAGCATCCGTGGGCTCAAGTTTATTAACAATCGTGAGGATGATGTAGAATGGGCAGTGTTTCATTCTGTTATATATATATTTGCTATGAGTCAGAACTGACTTGACAGCATGTAAAAATAACAACACAATTGATAGTCTGTTCCACAGTAGGCCCTGACCTTGTTTGGGTTGATGATATTGACCTTATCCACCATTATCTCTTCCCACAAACCTGTTTCCGTGTATTCTGTCTGGTGATAATCCTGTGTATTTCGTTGTTAGGTGCTGTCAGGTTGATTCAAACTCCTAGAAGCCCTATGCAGAAAAGAATACTGCCCAATCCTGCATCATCTTTACAATTGTTTTATTGGAGGCCATTTTTGCCACCACTGTGCCAATTCTTCTAATTGATGTTTCTTTCTCTGTTTCATTGACTCCCCATTTTACCAAACACGATGTCCTTCTCTAACTACTGGTCTCTCTTGTCAATATGTCAAAAGAAGAAGAGATAAAGTCTTGTCGTTCCCTCTTGTAGAGCATTGTGGCTACAGATGAGATACTTTCAATATAATTCACCAACACCCTAATTCAAATGCATCAATTTTTATCAGGTCTTCCTTATTCACTGCCCAACTTTCCCAAGCATATGAGACAATTGAAAATAAAATGGCTTGAATAAAATGACACTTACCCTCAAACTGACATCTTTGCTCTTGAACACTTTACAGATGTCTTTTGCAGCAGATTTGCTTAATGCAATACATCTTTTCATTTTATAACTGTTGCTTCCATGAATGCTGAGTGTTGATCAAAACAAAATGAACTCTTTTACAGCTTCAATCTTTCTTCTGTGTATTATGATGTTATTTATTGCTACAGTTAGGATTGTTGTTTTCTTTATATTGAGGAACTATCCATACTGAATACTGTAGTCCTTGATCTTCAATAGTATATTTTTAGTCCTCTTCCCTTTCAGCAAGCAAAGATGTGTCACCTGCATATCTCAGGTTCTTAATGAGTTTGTTTGTTTTTATTTTCCAGTCCCGTTGTTATGATCATTTGGAGGTATATTGTTTGTTCAGCATACAAACTTTGTTTATGTATGGTGAATAGAAATAACCCTGATGCATATCTTTTCTGAATTTATACCATTCAGTATCCTTTGTTGTTTTAAAATGACTGTCTCTTGTTCTATGTACAGGTTCCTCATAAGCATAATAAAGTGTTCTTGAATACATGTTTTGGCTGATGATGCTGAGCTTCTCAACCATTTGTTCATACATTTATAGCCAATATAATGCCTGTGAATTCCATTTGATGAGGTTCACATGTATAGTTTTAAAGAACTCTGATAATGTTGTTATTGTTAGGTGCCATCGGGTTGCTACTGACTCATAGTGACCCTATACACAACAGAACGAAACATTGCCCAGTCCTGGGAAAACCTCACAATTGTTGCCATGCTTGAGCCCATCGACACTGCCACTTTGCCAATGCATCTCGCTGCAGGTCTTCCTCTTTTTCTCTGATCCTCCACATTATCAAACATGATATCCCTCTCCAGTGACTGGTCTCTCCTGACAATATGTCCGAAGTATAAGAGATGAAGCCTGGTCATCCTGGCCTCCTTGGAGCAATCTGGCTGTACTTCTTCCATCACAGATCTGTTTGATCTTTTGGCAGCCTATGGCACTTTCGATATTCTCCTCCAACACCATAACTCAAATGCATCAATTCTTTTACAGTCTTCCTTGTTCATTATCCAACTTTCGCATGCATATGAGGTTATTGAAAATACCATGGCTTGGGTCAGGCATACCTTTGAGCTCAAGCTGACATCTTTGCTCTTTGACACTTTAAAAAGGTCTTGTGCTGCAGATTTGTCTAATGCAGTACGCCGTTTGATTTCTTGGCTGCTGCTTCTATGAGTGTTGATGGTCAATCCAAGAAAAGTGATCTGTGAAACCTTCAATCTTTTCTCCATTGTTAAGAATGTTGTTTATTATTATTATGGTAGTGTTGTTGTTGTTAGTTGCCATCAAGTGGTACCGACTCAGAGAGACCTTATGCGCAGCAGGATGCAACATTGCCGATCCTGGGCCAACTTCACTATTGTTGCCATGCTTGAGTCCATCGATGATGTCACTTTGCCAATCCATATCGTTGCGGGTCTTCATCTTCTTCTCTGACCCTCCACCTTACCAAACATGATATCCTTCTCCAGCGACTAGTCCCTCCTGACAATATGTCCAAAGTATGAGAGCCGAAGTTTGGCCATCCTGGCCTCCAAGGAGCACTCTGGCTGCACTTCTTTCAACACAGATCTGTTGGTTCTATGGGCAGCCCATGGCACTTTCAATACCCTCCTCCATCCCCATAAATGTAGTGAGTTGCAAATTGGGTTTCTGACCATAGGTTCAGCAATTAAAATCTACCAGCTACCCTACAGGAGAAAGAAGAGGCATTCTGCTCCCACGAGGATTTATAGTCTTGGGAACCCTAACAGTGTCGCTGTGAGCCTGAATTGACCCTACTGCACATAACCACCACCACCAGTGCCACATGCATAATTTATGCTGTTAAGAAAAAAAAAAAAAAAAGTATTTGCAATTAATACATTTTTGGTTTTGAAACATTTTCTCATATGATGTTCCTCCTCTTTCTATCACCAAGGTCATATTTTTCAACTACCAATGCTCTTCTTTTGTTTTCAACTTTCACTTCTAATCACCAGCAATTATCATACATCTTGATTGCATCCTTGATCAAATGCAGACTGAAAAATAGTTTGTTGTTGTTGTTAAGTGCTGTTGAGTTGGTTCTGACTCATAGTGACCTTGTATAGGGTTTTCAAGGACGAGCTGGTGGGTTTCAACCGCCAACCTCATGTTTAACAATCAAGTTCTTAGTCTACAATGACACACCACAACTTACCACTGTCTTCAGTGGTTGGTGCATATATGTTACTTGACATGTATTCAATTTTAAAACAATGTTAGCATTACATCTTATCATTGTTGTTGTTAAGTGCCATCGAGTCAGTTCTGATTCATAGCTACCCTGTATAGGATATCCAAGGAACAGCTGTGAGTTTTAACCACCAACCTTGTGGTTAACAGTCCAGTGCTGACGCTACAGCACCACACCAGGACTCTGTTTCATGTGCCTTTAAGTCTATATCTGTGATAAAACAAATAGTATTGCTTCCATCATTTTCTCCAGCAATTGATATAAAATAAGGATAAGAACCGAGACACTTGTAATTGACTGGATTTGTTCTGCTTTGTACGCAATCTCTATCAAGTAGAGGGATGTATGTGTTTATAGAGTTAATACACCTTCATTAAGCATTTTAAAGAATATTACTGAGGGAACATGGATATGAGTGACCCACAGTGCCTGCGGTTCTTTGACATCGAGTTGATTTTTCTAAACCCACAGCGTGATATTCTAGCACTTAATTTCGGAATGCAGCTTAAATCACAGAAGCCATAATATGTCAAATGATCCCCCACTCGCAGGGGGAAAACAGTAAGTAATGAAAAAGCTATGATTGCTTTTCTGTCCCTCCAAATGACAGTTATCACCTCAATGACCTGCTCCGGGCAGACCAGTCTAAACCTGACACACTAAGGGATAACGTCATCTAACAGGGTAGTTACAAAAATCAATACAAAACCCATTTCAGAGATACTCTGTGTAAGAATCCGGGTGTAATGTTCATTTATTGAATAGGCCTGGGGAAAAAAACACAACAACTTTTCTGATATATATGCCTTACCTCCCAAGCAAAGGAATTCTGTAGGTAAGCAATAATTGTATTTTTCAATCTATTACTTAGACTTGCCAAGGCTCCGACTGGAATCTAATATATGGGTGATGGCTATAACTCAATCAAGGCGCCTCAGCCACAGCTCAGTGTATTCAAAGAGAAAAGGGACAGAACAGGATAGCTCCCTTTAATCTTTGGATGAAAGTGCGTATGTGAGTTTGAGCATGTGTGTAAGAAATAGTATGCTCACATGAGTCTGTGGGAGTGAGTGCATGTGTGTTTGAATGTATTGCTTTTTTAAAAAAACAACTTTAATTGAGAATTGCGTAAAGGTTTGCAGATCATATCATCAGTTTTACTTTAACCAATTCGTACACATTTTGTTTCACATCATTGATTGCAATCACCTCAATGGGACACCATTTATCCCACTTACTCCCTGTTTTCTCTTTCCAGTCCTCCTTCTTTCCAAAGCCTGCAGAACTTTGAGCTAGGTTAAATGCTTCCCATTTAACCTCATCAGGCTGATAATTCCATGGTGTGCAGAACTCCACAGTATTATTGTTTCCTTTATAGAGCTGCCTCTTGCTTGGCTGGAAATTGAACCCTGGGGAAGAGTCCCATTCCAGGCCTGAAGATGGTGCATTCACATCTTTATCATAAGCTTGCCTCATTGCTTTTTGAAGTTTAAGTGATTTGAATATATAAATTGTCAAGATTGTGGTTGTGATGTGCTATGGAGTCGGTTCCGAGTCATAACCACCCTGCACAGAGTTTCCAAGGCTGTACATCTTTATGGGAGCAGAAATCTTCATCTTTCTCCTGGGAAACAGCTGGTAGTTTCCAACTGCTGACCTTAAGGTTGGCAGCCCAATTTGTAACCACTATACTACCAGAGATAGATCTATTTAACTAAGTCACATAAATTCTTTGGAGCTTTTACTCTTAACTGGTCATTCTATTTGTATACTGAAACTCACAAAAAATGGGAAGAATATATTTCTTTTTAGCAAGCGTTCATAACCAATGAAACAAGCTGTGGTTGATTGGGAATAGTGGTGGTAGTTATGTGCCATGGAGTTGGTTCTGACTCAGCAACCCTGTATAGGGTTTCTGACGCTGTAAATTTTTATGGGAGCAGGAAGTCTCATCTTTCTTCCATTGAACCAGTGATAGTTTCGAACTTCTAATCTTGAGGTTAGCAGCCCAGCTTGTAACAACTATGCTACCAGAGTATACACCTAAATATCTCAGGCTGAAAGTCAAGTGTCAATGTGCTCCACGGTCACATGTCTTCATGCCAATGACTGGACCAGAACATTAGACTTGGTACTGCTTGGGCTCATCCATAGCTACAGTTATGGGAAAAAGCTAAAGAAAGGAGCACAATAAGATTGTCCTATACAACAACGAGAAAGAATGATTCTGACAGTTGGTATAAAAATTATAGCTCAAATTAGCACCACTCCTGGGAAAAGCTAATGAAACCTGCTAAATCAACCTATACACCCAAAGTCCAATCATCTTAACCTTCACACTTTATGATCATCACACGGTTTCATTACCTGGATGTTCTGATTTTAAATGATGCACCATCGTGACATTCTTCAAATCACAGAATATTAACACACACACTGTATGGTCAGGCTAATGCATTTTCATATCCTTTATGCTAATTTCATATGACTCATATTCATTGACAATGGTGCTTATTAAACCTAGTAATGAATTCAATTTTAATTATTTTTCTTATCCTCTGTAATTTTCCAAACAAGTATTTAGAAAATGACCTAGAAACTCTTATTATGACAGCCAATACTTGCCTGTTGAACAGGTTCTGAAATTTGGGAGCTATTCTGACTGCAGTCCAATGACTTCCTTGGACAATGGGTCACACTGAAATGCTTCATGTTACTCGAATCGATTGTTATCTGCACCCTTTCAGTGTATGTTGCGGTTTGCACTTCCTATTACAAAGCTACAAAGTGTTTGCTTGAATCTACAATTATAAGGATGATAAACATGGTTCCATTCTTATGCCAAAGCCAATTTTCCATTATAATCAATAAGACAATAATGAGAAAGGCTATGCTTTAACTTTAGAATGCTTTCTCCATTTCCTAAAGGTTGACTAATTTTGATGTCATTTTTGTGTGTATAGTTCATGCTGGGGACAATAAGGGCACGATTCAGGAGTCAAATTACCTGAGTTTATGTCATGACTTCAACATGCTTGATGGGACCCAGGACATACATCTCTGTACTTCAGTTTCCTCTCTTGGAAAATTGAAATGAAATTAGTACCTCCCACATGGAGTCAGGAATTAGCATAACACTAGGTACTGACATGTTTTGATTATTGTTGTTGTTAAGTGCCATCGAGTTGGGTCCGACCCATAGCGACCCTGTACAGGGTTTCCGAGGGTGTAAATCTTTACGGGAGTAGAAAGCCTCATCTTTCTCCCGCGGAGCGGCTGGTAGTTTCGAACCGCTGACCTTAAGGTTCGCAGCCCGATTCGTAACCGCTACGCTACCAGAGCTCCTTTGATTATTGTTAGTGCTATCAATTCCCTCTGACTCATTGTGACACCATGTGTGCAGAATAGAACTGCTCCACAGGGTTTTCAAGCCATGACCATTCCACATCAGATTGCTGATCCTTTTTCCTGAGATGCTTCTGGATGGGTTCAAACTGCTCATATTTCTGTTAGTCTTTGCTTAACTAATTGTACCACCCAGGGATGCCAGTCTTAAAGAAAGTGCTTTTGACAGCCCATGGCTTGGTTAGAGACAGGGTGGGTGGTCTGGCAAACTACAGTTATGATATAATGGAGCAGCAGCAGTAGTACATCTAAGAGGTTGTCACCTAGAATTCCAGGGGTAGACAAAGCACTGAAACTGATGGGGAGATCGAGAGCAGATCTGAGACAGCCACAGTCAAACACACATCCACACAAGTGGCAGGGAATATACATGGTGTATAGGAGGGACAGGGAGATGTGAATGTGAAGAGTTTAGTCCAGGTTCCAGAAAAGGGCATCGTGTCTGGTAGAGTTGAAGGTCAGTGAAAATGAGGGAAACCCTCTGTGATATGGACTGACACATTGCATACAACAAGAGACTCAAACATAGCAACTGTGGATAACACAAGAATATGTAGCAGTTTCTTCTCTTAATTGTAACATTTAGATAAGGCAACACTAACTCAATGACAACTAATAATAAGAACACATGTTTTAGAAGGTATTACCTGATACTTTTATATGACTGCTGTTGTGAGATGCCTTTGATTACGTTCTGAGATAGAGTGACCTTATTATAGACAATAGAACAAAACTTTGCCTGAACATATGCCATCCTCACAATTGTGGTGTTTGTGACCATTATTACTGCCACTGTGCCAATCCATCTTGTTGAGGGTCTTCCACTTTTTCATTGACCCTACACTTTACCAAACATGACATCCTTCTCCAGGAACTGATCCCCGTCTGATAACATGTCAGAAGTATGAAAGACAAAGCCATACTAGTCTCAGTTCTAAGGAGTGTTCTGGCTGTTCTTTTTCCAACACAGATTTGTTTGTTCCTAGAACTCCATGGTATTTTCAATATTCTATGCCAAAGTTGTAATTCAAATGAACCAATTATTCTACCATCTTCCTCATTCATTGTCCAACTTTCACATGCATATGAGGCAATTGAAATTATAATGTCTTTGGTCAGCTATATCTTAGTCCTAAAACTGCCATTGTTGTTGTTGTTGTTAAGTGCTGTCCAGTTGATTCCAACCCATAGGAACCCCGTACAGTATTTCTGAGGCTATAAATCTTTACGTGATCAGAACGCCTCATCTTTCTCCCGTGGAACAGCTGGTAGTTTAGAACTGCTGACCTTAAGGTTCACAGCCCGATGCATAACCACTAAGCTGCCATATTTGCTCTTTAATACTTTAAAGAGATTTTTCTACCAGATTTGTCTAGTATCACATATCCTTTGATTTCTTGATTGATGCTTCTGAGTGTGGATCCATGCAAAATGAAGTCTTTGACAATTTTAACCTTTTCTCCATTAATCATGATATAATTTATTGATACAGTTAGGAGCATTTTAGTTTTCTTTAGGCTGAGGTGCAATCTATATTTAAGGATGCCTTCTTTGGTTTTCATCAGTAAGTATTTCAAGTACTCTTTCATTCTAGCAAATAAGGTTTTATCATCTACATATTAGATGTTGGTGATAAGTCTTCCTCCAAACCTGATACCACATTCTTCTTCATATAACCGAGCTTGTCAGATTATTAACTCAGCATACATATTGAATAAGTTTGTCAAAAGGATACAACACTGGCAAAGACCTTTCTTGATTTTAAATCAATTAGTATCCACTTGTCTTATTATATTCCAAAGAGTCATAAACTTTTGCAAACTCAATAAAACACAAGTCAAATTATTTCTGGTATTCTCTACTTTCCACCAAGATCCTTCTGACATTAGTAATCATTTAACTAGTTCCAAATCCTCTCCTAAACCCAGCTTGAAAAGTTTTGGCAGCTCCCTGTCAATGTATTTTTCCATCTTCTTTTGCTACTTTCTGCAACAGTCAACATTTTTCCTCATAGAATCCTTCAGTACTACAAGCTGAGGTTTAAACTTTCAGTCTGTTCTTTCAGCTTGGGAAATATAGATTATGGTCTTCCCCTTACATTTTCTCATTTTAGGCCCTTAACATTTCATTATAATACTTGAGGTTTTTTGTTTTGTTTTGTTTTTCTTTCTTTAGCTTTTTCCTTCATGATTTCTTCCAGTCACTTTAGCTTCTTTATATACAAGAACAAGTTTCAGAGTCTCTTCTGACATCAACTTTGGTGTTTTGTTTATTTCCTGTTATTTTTAATGACCTTTGTTTCTTTATGTACGGTGTTATTGATGTTCTCCCACAACTCCTTTAGCCTCCCACCATTCATGGCTAATGCATTAACTCTATTATTGAGATGGTCCCTAAATTCAGGTGGGGTATATTTCAAGTCCTAACACTCACTTGTCAGTTTGTTGTGGTGACTTGGATGTTGGTTTGATTTTGGAAGCCATGCTACTCGTATTTTAAATACCAATTGGGTCACTTACTAGAGACAGGTTTAAGTTGAGCTTCCAGATAAGATGGCTAGAAAGATGGACTACTTCCAAATATGTAGTCACTGAAAACATTATGAATACTGGTAGAACACTGTCAGCACCAGAATATTGGACACTGAAATATTATGAAGAGCACAGAGTATCACCAAATATAGAATTGTGGGATGGCATCAAGAGCATCATACAGGAAGAGAGAAAAAAGTTATTAAGAAGACAAGAAAGAAAGAAGAGATGAAAAAGGATGTCAGGAGAGACTCTGCAACTTGCTCAACAGCATCAGATGCCAAAGCAAATAGAAGAAATAAGGAGGCCAAGGAGCTCAAAATAAAATTTCAAAGGTCAGCGCAAGAAGACAAAGTCTATTATAATGAAATGTGCAAAGACTTGGAGCTAGAAAACAAAAAGAAAAGAACAGGCTTAGAATTCCTCAAGCTGAAAGAACCAAAGAAAAAACTTCAGGCCTTGACTTGAAATATTGTAGGATTCTATGGGCAAAATTCAACATTCTTAAAACAACATTCTTATCAATGGAGAAAAGATTGAAGTTGTCAAGGACTTCATTCTTCTTGGATCAACTATCAACACTCATGGTAGCAGCAGTCAAGCGATCAGATGATGTATTGCATTAGGCAAATCTGCTGCATAACACCTTTTTTTTTTTTTTTTTTAATGTTTTGTTGTGAATTATATGATAGTTTACATGGGGGAACTTTAGATTTACATTCATTCCATCGTATATCATCTCATTGTCATGGTTCCA
>NW_006408713.1:247367-252580 GCF_000296735.1 Chrysochloris asiatica
TTTTTGCTGCAAGATTGGTAGTTCAAACCCACTAGCTGCTCCTCGGAAACCCTATACAGGGTCGCTATGAGTCAGAACTGACTCAACAACCCTTAGCAACAAACAACAATTACCTGGCCCAGAGGAATGTGGTGGCTCCATAGGATTAGTCCTGGACTGTGAACCACAAGGTCCACGGTTTGAGCCCGCCAGCTACTCCGTGAAAGAAAGATGAGGCATTCTGCTTCTGCAAAGATTTTTTTAAAACCCTCAGAAACCCTCTACAGGCTCAGTATGAATCAGAACCAGATTCAAAGGCGCTTAATAACAACAACCTTGCCAAGAAAAGTTTAAATAAACTCATGATTTGAATCTTGATACCTTTTGACCCTTGCTTTGACTTTAGTTACGCTTGGTTTCATACCTTTGATTTTGGCATAGTATTCTATAAAATGTTTTGCAATAGCTATTTACCTTTCATTGAGATACCCACTAGGTACTGTGATGTACTACTCATCCCAAGTTATGACCAGATTCTTCATTTGTGCTTCGTCAAGGCTTTCAGAATTGGTTCACATCAAAATGCCGATGTTTGCCCACATCAGTGAGCCTGTAAGCTTTGTTTTGATTATTCCCATTTGTGGGGAAATTTTCTTACATATGGAAATACAAGAAACATAATTGGGAGACCCTCAAAACTTACTGATCTCCTGTGTAATATAGACATTTCTGGAATTTTATTTTCTCCCAGTTTTCTGTACATCTAAAAGATGCTGAATAGTTGCTCTAAAAGCTTCAGGAAATATTTTGAGGCAGTACCTGATATCTTAATAAAACTGACTTGTTTAATTTGAAAAAATAAATCTCATCATACCCTTGAAAGTAACAACATTCTTGGCTAAATTTTGATAAGTTTGTTGTTGTTTGTTGTTAGGTGCCACAGAGTCGGAAACTACCAGCTGTTCCACAAGAGAAAGATGAGGCTTTCTGCTCCCGAAACCTTTACAGCCTCAGAAACCCTGTACTGAGTCGCTATGAATGGGAACCGATTCCATGGCACATAACCAATGATAAGTTTAGAAACCATTAAAATAAGTCCCCTACGTATCTACATTTTCAGTTCTTTAATTGTAGATTGTTGACTAATGAAAACAGAGGAACAAAGTTGATGTGCCTTACAAGAATGGAATGCCAACTGATTCCCAGTATTTTGGGGGAGTTAATTTCAAAGCAACAAATTCTTTTTTTTTTTTTTTTAATGTTTTATTGTGAATTATATGATAGTTTACATGGGGGAACTTTAGATTTACATTCATTCCATCGTATATCATCTCATTGTCATGGTTCCAATCCCCTCCATGTATCATCAGCCACCCAAAGTGTATATCCCAGAAACCACCCCCTACACTTCCCCCCCCTCCCCACAGTTTTCAGGCCACAGTCCCTTTCCCTCTCTGGGTCCAAAGTCCCCAGTTGCTTCATCACTCCATGTCATCGTCTCTGTCTTTATCTCAGGCATCTCTGTTTCTCTGGGTAGGGTCCAGCTCTCGGCTCTTCTCCGTTGATGATCCCAGAGGTCTCCACTCCTATCCTGGAGATGTAATCACCCCCTTCCTTGTTACAAAACTTCTACCTTTGTATTTCCAACCCTCATAGTCCCTCCTGATAAGCATTATTCACTACAGTATCATGAGTTACCCATCTGTATCTCCTTTCATCAGCTCCGCCCAGACAGATTGAATAGTACCTACTGGAGATTCTGCCTTCTACCATGCTCCCTAGCACCAGCTTCCCTCTTGAAAGCTTGTAAGCCAGTCACTTCTTGCCTTTGTATTCCCCCTTCCCAATTTGAGTATCCAATGTCCAAGCTGCCCTTCTCCATCCACTCTGTGTGTGGGTGTGTGTGTGAATATTTGTTGCTGTGAGGATTTGTTCCCTCTTTTGAGTCACTACTCCATAGGTGTAGGTCAAGTTCTTCAGACTGTATTAGCTCACTCTTTCCCCCGCCCCCTCTTCTTTCCTCTCCTGGTTGAGCTCCGATCGTCCAGTCACGTGGGTATCATTTGCAAGTGTGGCACTTCTGTGCACATGTCCTTTCTTCCAGTTAGCCAGTAGCTCCACTCTCATCTTGAGTCCTCTGTGGCCATGCCTTTTAAAGTGTCGAAGAGCAAAAATGTCAGCTTGAGGACTAAGGTGTGCCTGACCCAAGCTATGGTATTTTCAATAACCTCATATGCATGAGAAAGCTGGACAGTGAATAAGGAGGACCATAGAAGAATTGATGCTTCTGAGTTACGATGTTGGAAGAGAATATTGAAAGTGCCATGGACTGCCAAAAGAACCAACAGATCCGTTTTGGAAGAAGTGCAGCCAGAGTGCTCCTTAGAGGCCAAGATGGCCAAACTTCGTCTCTCATACTTCGGACATATTGTCAGGCGGGAACAGTTGCTGGAGAAGGATATCATGTTTGGTAAGGTAGAGGGTCAGAAAAGAAGAGGAAGACCCCCAATGAGATGGATTGGTCAAGTGGCAGCATCGATGGACTCAAGCATGACAACGATAGTGAAGATGGTCCAGGATCAGGCAGAGTTTGATTCTGCTGTGCATAAGGTTGCTATGGGTCAGTACCGACTTGATGGTACCTAACGACAACAACAACATGGGCAAAATACTGAATGATGCCCCCCCTCCAAAAAAAGAGTCAATATTCAACCATTTCAAGAGGTAGCCTATGATCAAGAACCATTGATACTGAAGGAGGAAGCCCAAAATTCACTGAAGGCATCGGTAAAGAACTGTGCTCTTGGAATTGATGGAATACGAATTGAAATCTTTCAACAACCTGAACAGCACTGGAAGCATTCATTCATCTATGCCAAGAAGTTTGGAAGATAGTTACCTGACCAACTTATTGGGAGATAGTCATATTTGTTCACATTTCAAAGACATATGGCCCAATGGAAGTTATAAATCTTTGGATAGTATTTTTAATATCATATGCAAATAAAAATTTGCTAAATATAATTTAAAACCAGCTGCAGCAATACTTTGACAGGGATTTTAAGATTAAGTCCAACTTCAGACAGGGACATGGTAGCAGGGATATCATTGCTGATGTCCGATGGATCTTGGCTGAAAGCAGAGAATACCAGAATGATGTTTACCTGTGCTTAACTGACTATGCAAAAGCATTTGAATGTGTGAATTATGACAAACTATGGCCTACAATGTGAAGAATGAGTATTCTAGAACACTAAATTGTGCTCATAAGAAACCTATACATAGACCAAGAGGCAGTACCTACTTGACGTCACCTAGCAGCAACAACATATTCAAAGTATTGTTTTGGCTGTCGTGGATTTAATTTTCTTCTTCTTCAATCTGAACTTGCATGTAAGCAATTCACTGTCTCTTCCACAGTTGGTCCCTGCCCTGGTTCGATATTGATCCATCTGGAAGAAGAGTGCTGTGTGTAGCAGATGAGTAGAGTGCCTTTGGTAGTAACACTATGAGTAAAGGAATGCTTCTTGAGGATAACTGTGGTGCTCTTCACAGAGAAGTATGCTTAGCATTTTTACCCTGAGAAGTAAGGTCTATGCTTGTCTGCCATGGAAAAATTAGGGCCATGCTTCAATAGTCATGTTGAAAGCATGTTGGTCCTCTGTGTTATTTATTTCCCTTAGAGTCAGTCTCAGGTATCCACTTAGTATTATTTCACTTTGACTTATGAGGAGTCAAAATAACAAATGAAATGTCTCCAGAATACTAGTTGTTGGAAGTTTTATTTATTTTTGAGGTTTTAATCAATTATTTTATTTGTGACTCTAAGAGAGGGAAAACACACAAAACAAAACTTCTGTGGCCTCTGAAACCAAAATTACATAAAACCTATTCCACACTCTTGCGAGTTTTGTGTTTTATTTTATCTACTCTAAAACTATTTTAAACTTCAAGATGCTGGCTTGCAAGCAATAACACACCATATTCAAGCATACAAATAGGTATTTTAAAAATTTCATTTTAATGATTTAATTTTAGACTAATGTAAAATATATATGTACCTATTTAGTGTTAGGGTTTAAAGACATACTTGTAGTTGTTCTTAGATGTCATTCATTTGGTTTTACTTCATAGCTTACCCTATGCACAACAGGACGAAACACTGCCCAGTCCTGAGCCAACCTTACAATTGTTTCTATGTTTCAGTCCATTGCTTCTGCCACTGTGCCAAACCATCTCATTGGGGGTCTTCCTCTATTTCTTCTGCATTTCACTTTATTGAACATGATGTACTTCTCAAGGACTCCTGATAATATGTGCAAAGTATGTGAGATGAAATCTCTAATGAGTCTTCTAATGAGAGTACTGGCTGTATTTCCTCCATAACAGATTGGTTTGTTCTTTTGCCAGTCCATGGTACCTTCAACATTATCTTCCAACACTACAATTCAAATGCATCAATTCTTCCATGGTCTTCCAGATTCATTGTCCAACTTTCAAACGCCTATGTTGTTGTTAGGTGCCATCAAGTTGGTACCAATTTATAGCGACCCTCTGCACAACAGAATGAAACACTGCCTGGTCCTGGGCCAATCTCACAATTGTTGCCACGCTTGAGCCCACTGATGCTGCCACCTGGCCAATCCATCTCTTTGGGGGCTTTCCTCTCTTTCTCTGACCCTCCACCTTACCAAACAGGATATTTTTCTCCAGTGACTCATCGCCCTGTCAATATGCCCTAAGTATGAGAGATAAAGTTTGGTCATCCTGGCTTACAAGGAGCACTCTGACTGCACTTCTTCCAACACAGATCTCTTTGTTCTTTTGGCAGCCCATAGCACTTTCAATATTCTCCCCAACACCATAACTCAAAAGCATCAATTCTTCTATGGTCTTACTTATTCACTGTCCAGCTTTCACAAGCTTATTGGGTTATTGAAAACATCATGGTTTGGGTCCGGTGCACTTTAGTTCTCAAGTTGACATCTTTGCTCTTCAACACTTTAAAAAGGTCTTGTGCAGCAGATTTGCCTAACGCAATACGTCGTTTGATTTGTTTTAAAAAAAAAATTATTCTTGTCATGGAAAGTGAGGCTCTTCAATTTCAAAAGCTAAGCATTTATTTAAAATGTGTTGATAGTTCCATGTAGAGCTGCTATTAATACTTTGGTGGTGGTTATGTGCCGTGGAGTCAGTTCCTACTCATAGCGACCTTGTACAGGGTTTCCGAGGCT
>NW_006408713.1:252955-263036 GCF_000296735.1 Chrysochloris asiatica
GATGGACTCAAGTGTGGCAGCGGTAGTGAGGTTGGCCCAGGATCGGACATTGTTTCGTTCTGCTGTGCATGGGGTCGCTATGGGTCGGTTCTGACTCGATGGCACCTGACAACAACAACAGTAAAGCATGTATTGGATGCAGCGCTACTTACACATTGTCAAGAGTTATAATGTGTTTTTGTTTATTTTTTAAAGTTTTATTGTGAGTTACGTGATAGTTTACATAGCAGAACATTAGCTTTACATTCATTCTATCGTATATCATTTCATTGCCATGGTTACAATACCCTCCATGCATCATCAACCAACTAAAGGGTATACACTACAAGCTTGCCCCTGGTTGTCAGCACACATCCCTTCTGCCTCTCTGGGTCTAGAGTCCCCAGATGCTCCATCTCTCCACGTCATCATCTCTGCCTCCATCTCTGCTGTCATTGTTTCACTGGGTAGGGTCCAGCATTCCATTCTTCTCCATTGATGGTCCCAATGACCTCTGCTCCTGAACTGCAAAGTCAATCACTCTCCTCCTTTTGCTACAAAACATCTACCTTTACATTTCCAACCCTCACAGTCAGTCCTGAGAGCAATTATTCACTATTGTGCCACAAGAGTGCTATCCCATTCCCTTTCATCAGCCCCGCCCAGACAGATTGGATACTACTCAGTGGAGTCTACCTTCCTCCAAGCCCTCTGGATCTAAGCTTGTAAGCCAGTTACTTCTTGCCTTTGTTTCCGCCCACCCCCTATTTTGGGTAGCCAATGTCCAAGTTGTCCATAACTGTCTACTCTGTGTATGGAGGGGGTGGGAATGATCTTCATTGTAAAGAAATATTTGCTCCCTCTTTTGAGCTACTGCATCCATAGGTGTAGGTCAAGTTCATCAAATTGTATCAGCTTACTGTTATTTTCCTTTTCTTTCTTCTTGTAGTTGAGCTCTGATCATCCAATCATTAAAGCCAGGTCAAGTGGGTATTGTTGTGGTAATATGCCATGGAGTTGGTTCCGACTCATAGCGACCTTACATATGTGTAAATTGCTTTGGGCAGTATTGACATTTTCACAATGTTAAGTTTTCCTATCCAGGAGCATGGTACATTCTTCCATATTGTAGGTCCTTTTTGGTTTCTTGTAGTAGTGTTTTATAGTTTTTTTTTGCTTAGGTCCTTTGTATCTCTGGTTACATTTATTCTCAGATATTTCATCCTTTGGGTGGCTATTGTAAATGGCATTGCTTTCTTAATGTACTTTTCAGCACTGTCGTTGTTGGTATAGAGGAATCCAACTGATTTTTGTGTGTTGATCTTATATCCTTTCACTTTGTTGAATCTTACAATGAGGTCTAGTAGCTTTTTTACTGAGTATTTGTGGTTTTCTATGTATAGGATCATATTGTCTGCAAATAGAGAGTTTTACATCCTCTTTGCCAATTTGGATGCCTTTAATTTCCCTGTCTTGTTGTATAGCTCTTGATAAGACTTCTAGCACAATGTTGAATAGGAGTGGTGACAAAGGGCATCTTTGTCTGGTTCCTGTTCATAGAGGGAAGGCTTTCAGTTTCTCTCCATTGAGAGTAATGTAGGCTGTTGGTTTTTTATATATGCTCTTAATTATGTTGAAGAATTTCCCTTCAATTCCTACTTTGTTAAGTGTTTTTATCAGGAATGGATGTTGGAGTTTGTCAAATGCTTTTTCTGCATCAATCGATATGATCATGTGGTTATTTTCTTTTTTCACGTAGTTTGATTTCTTGACTGCTGATTCCATCAGTGCTGATAGTTGATCCAAGAAGAATGAAGTCCTTGACAACCTCAATATTTTCTCCATTGATAAGAATGTTGTTTATTAGTCTGGTGGTAAGGATTTTTGTTTTCTTTACATTGAGATGCATTCCATACCAAAGGCTGTGCTCTTTGATCTTCATCAGTAAGTCATTTAAGTCTTCTTCTCTTTCAGCAAGCAAGGTTGAATCATCTGTATATTGCAGGTTATTAATGAGTCTTTCTCCAATCCTGATGCCACATTTTTCTTCATATAACCCAGTTTCTCATATTATTTGCTCAGCATACAGGTTTAGTAAATATAATGAAAGAATACACCCCTGTTGAACAATTTTCTTACTTTTAACTATTCAGTGTTCCCATCTTCTGTTTTAACAACTGCTTCTTGGCCCATGCACAGATTCCTCATGAGCAAAATTAAGTGTTCTGGAATACTCATGCTTTGCAATATTGTCTATAACTTGTCATGAGCCACACAACTGAAAGCCTTTGTGTACTCAGTAAAGCACAGATAAACATCTTTCTGGTATTTTCTGCTTTCAGCCAAGATCCATTGGACATGAGCAATCATATCCCTCGTTCCACATCCTCTTCTGAATACAGCTTGAACCTCTTAAAGTTCTCTGTCATTGTATGCTTGCAGCCTTTTCTGTGTCACATTATTAAAACTTTACTAGCATGGGATGTCAAACATATTGTCTGATGATTTTTGCATTCTGTTGGGTCACCTCTCTTTTGATTGAGGACAAATATGTATCTCTTCTGTCAGTTTGTTGTATTGTGGTGGCTTCTGAATTGCTATGATTCTTAAAGCTATGTTCACTTGGTGAACATGTTTCAGATTAGCTTCCAGACAAAGACAGACTAGGGAGAAGAAGTGAAGTACTATTTCTGAATATTTAGTCACTGAAAACGTTATGAATAGCAGAGAAACATTCCTATGAGGTAATTGAAAATAACATGACTTGGGTCTGTTGCAACTTAGTCCTCAAACTGATATTTTTGCTTTTAAAAATTTAAAAGAGATCTTGTGCAGCAGATTTCTCTAAGGTAATACATGAGTTGATTTCTTGACTTCTGCTTCCCTGACCATTGATGGTTCATCCAAGCAAAATGAAATCTTTGACAATTTCATTCTTTTCTCCATTTATCTTAATGTTGTTTATTTATCCACTGGTGAGGACTTTTGTTTTCTTTTCATTGAGCTACATCCCATACCAAAGGCTGTGATCTTTGATCTTCATCAGTACATATTTTAAGTCTGCTTTGCTTCCAGCAAGCAAGGTTGTATCATCTGCATATCGCAGGTTGTTAATGAGTCTTCCTCCAATCCTGATGTCACATTTCTCTTCATATAATTCAGTTTCTCAGATTTGTTCAGCAGAAAGATTGAATAAATATTGTGAAAGAATACAGCCATGGCACATGCCTTTCCTTATTTTAAACCATTCAATATTTCCTTTTCCTATTTGAACAACTGGCTCTTCGTCTATGTATAGGTTCCTCATGAGTAAAATTAAGTGTTCTGTAATACTTACTATGTGCAATGTTGCCCATACCTTGCCATGATCCACACAATCAAAAGCCTTTGCCTAGTCAATAAAACACATGTAAGTATCTTTCTGGTATTCTCTGCTTTCAGCCAAGACCCATCTGACATCAGCAATAATATTATCCCTCCGTCTGTATCTTCTGACAAATCTGACTTAAACCACTGGCATTTCTGTATGGTTGCAGTAGTTTTTTGTATTTTCTTTAGCAAAAGCTTGCATGTAATATTACATATATTGCATGTAATATTAGTAATAAAGATAGCCTGCATTCCATTGGGTCACTTCTATTTGGAATGGGAACAAATATGTACATCTTCTAATAAGTTGGCCAGGTAGTTGCCTTCCGAAATCTTGAACAGTTAAGTGAATATCTTCTGTACTACATCATTCTGTTGAATGATTTCAATTTGTATTCCATTGACACCAAGTGCCTTGTCCTTTGGCAAAACCATCAGTATACTTTGGACTTCTTCCTTCAATATCATTGATTCTTAATTATATGCTACCTCTGAAATGGTTGAAAATCAACTATTTCTTGTTGTTACAGTGACTGTGTGTATGCCTTTAATTTTATTTAGATGATTTATGCTTATTTTGCGCAGAGAATAATTCAAGTTGAGGCTTGCATTTATTCTTCAGTTCCCTCAGCTTAAGAAATACTCAGTGTTCTTCCTGTTTTTGCCTAACTCCAGGTCTTTGCACATTTCATTTTAATGTTTGACTTTGTCTTCTTGAGCTGCTGGAAAGCAAGTTTTTGGGTCTCTTCTGCCATCCATTTTGCTCTTTTATTTTAATCATGTATTCTTCATGACCTTTGCTTTCTTCCTGTATCATGTTCTTGATGTCATCCGTCAACTCTTGTGGTCTTCAGTCTTTAGTGTCTAAGGCATCATATCAGTTTTTCAGATGATCTCTAAATTTAGATGGGATATGTTTAGGGTCATTTCTGACTTCTGACTCTTTTGGATTTGTTTTAATTGCTCCACCTTTAGTCTGAACTTGCATATGAGCAATTGATGATCTGTTCCACAGTCTGTTCGTGGCCTAGTTTTAACAGATGACACAGAGCTTTCCCACCATCTCTTCTACGTTGTTGTTGTTAAGTACCGTGGAGTCAGTTCCGACCCATACCAACCCTGCACAGGATTTCTGAGGCTGTAAATCTTTATTGGAGCAGAAAGCCTCATCTTCCTCCCGTGGAAACATTGGTAGTTTTGAACTGCTGACCGTGAGGTCGATTTCATTTCTGTTTATTCCGTCTTGTGATTTCCATGTGTATAGTCATCTTTTATGTGGTTTTAAAAGATATTTGCAATGAAGAAGTTGTTAGTCTTGAAAAATTCTATCATGAGATCTCTAGCATAATTTCTATCAAGTCCATATTTCCCAAGTACTGATCTTGCTTCTTTGTTTCTAAACTTTGCATTCAGATGGCGAGCAATTGTCAATGTATACTGATTGCATGTTAGATCAATTCAGACTAAATAAATGGTTGTTGTTAGGTACCATTGAGTCAGTAGAGACTCATAACGACCCTATTCAAAACAGAGTGAAACACTGCCCGGTTCTGGGCTAACCTTACAATTGTTGCCATATTTGAGCCCATTAAGGCTGCTACTTGGCCATTCCATCACAATGGGGGTCTTCCTCTTTTTCTCTGACCCTCCACCTTACCAACATGATATCCTTCTCCAGCGACTGGTTCCTTCTGACAATGTGTCCGAAGTATGAGAGACGAAGTTTGGTCATCTTGGCCTCCAAGGAGAACTCTGGCTATATGTCTTCCAAAATGGATCTATCGGTTCTTTTGGCAGCCCATGGCATTTTCAATATTCTCCTCCAACACCATAACTCAAAAGCCTCAATTCTTCTATGGTCTTCCTTAGTCACTGTCCAGCTTTCACATTCATATGAGGATATTGAAAATACCATGGTTGGATCAGGTCAACTTAGTCCTCAAGCTGACATCTTTGCTCAACAACACTTTAAAAAGGTCTTGTGCAGTGGATTTGCCTAATGCAATATGTTGTTTGATTTCTTGATTGCTGCTTTCATGAGTATTGATAGTTGGTTAAAGAAGAATGAAGTCCTTGACAACTTCAATCTTTTCTGCATTGATAAGAATGTAGTTTATTGGTTTAGTTGTGAGGATTTTTGTTATCTTTATACTGAGATGCAATCCATACCTAAGGCTGTGGTCTTTGACCTTCATGAGTAAGTACTTTAAGTCCTCTTCACTTTCAGCAAGCAAGATTGTATCATCTGCATATTGTATGTTGTTTATGATCTTCCTCCAATTCTGATGCCACGTTTTTCTTCAAAGAACCCAGCTTCTCGTATTATTTGCTCAGCATACAGGTTGAATAATTATGGTGAAAGAATACAACCCTGTCTCACACCTTTCCCAATTTTAAACCATTCAGTGTTCCCATGTTCTGTTAAAACAACTGCCTCTGGGGCCAGGTACTGATTCCTCATGAGCACAAGTAAGTGTTCTAGAATACTCATACTTCACAATGTTGCACAATAAACACAGGTAAACATCTTTCTGGTATTCTCTGCTTTCAGCCAAGATCCATCAGACATCAGCAATGATATTTCTCATTCCACATTCTTTTCTGAATCTGGCTTAAACCTCTGGAAGTTCTCTGTCAATGTATGCTTGCAGCCATTTCTGTATTATCTTTAGTAAAATTTTACACTCTTGGGGTATCAAATATATTTTCTGATGATTTCCGCATTCCATTGGGTCACCTTCTCTTTGGAATGGGTACAAATAAATTGGTAGAGTGCTTCAATTTCAACATCTCTGACAACTAACTGATGTATAAATTTGAATAATAGTGGTATTAACTCGTCTTTCTTGTTACTTATTGATTTTATTCTCACAGACAGTGTTTTACCTCAGAACAGATCTTGATATGTTCTTTTTGATAATGATGTGATATCATTCCCTCTTTAATTTTTCACTCCAGAATAGTAAACCATGTGATTTTCAGATTCAGAATTGCCAATACCAATCTATTTCAACTCACTTATGCCTAGTAGCGTAGTGGTTACGAATCGGGCTGCGAACCTAAAGGTCAGCGGTTCGAAACTACCAGCCGCTCCACGGGAGAAAGATGAGGCTTTCTACTCCCGTAAGGATTTACACCCTCGGAAACCCTGTACAGGGTTGCTATGGGTCGGAACCGACTCGACGGCACTTAACAACAACAACAACATGCCTAGAATATCCATGTTTATGCATATCATTTGATTATTGATAACTTCCAGTTTTCCTAGATTCATACACCGTGTTGTGATTATTAATGTATGTTTGCAAGCTGTTTCTTTTAATTTTTAGCTGTTCTCTGCCAGGAAGTTAAGGCCCCAAAATCTTTACTACGTTTGTGTCATCACAGTTAATTCTACTTTGAGGTTGCAGCCCTTTGCCAATCACATTTTGAGTGTCTTCTAACCTGATGGGCTTCTCTTCCTGCAGTATATCTGAGAGTATTCTGGCTTTCGTCCTCATATTTCAATATTTAATATTCGGAGGTGACATTGTTACACTGTTATTTATAAGGTTTTCAGTGACTGAGTATTCCTAGGTAGAATAGTTCTCCTTCTTCCTAGTCTGTCTGTGTCTGGAAGCTCAACTGATACCCATACACCATGGGTAACCATGCTGGTATTTAAAATACCAGTGGCATGGTTTTCAGAATCACAATAATACACAAGCCACCGCAGTACAACAACCTGATAGTCAAGTGGTTGAAGGATGTCTGTATTATATGTTTTATATAAGTTGAGAAATAGGATAGTGTGGGAGAGTGAGCTTTACACACACTTTCAAAATTCTAAAATAAAAGATATGGCTAGCATCCAGCTCATGGGCATAAAATCTAACAGATTTTTAAATGCATTATTAAATTTGGAGCTTTATCATTTGACTCATATTTCAATTCATATAATAATGATACACATCTAAAAGATGTTAAAACAACTTGCATATTTCAAGATATATTCTAAATAGAGACATATACAAAAATTATGAATAATACACAAAAGAAAAATAAATTCTCCCTTTGATTCACAAGCATTATATTTATCATTATATCAGAAATGTATCCACATACAAGAGGAAGCCCAAGACAGTACCAAAATATTAATTTTTTAGCATATATTTTGTTAAGACAGCAAGCACTCTATATTTCTGCCTTGGTCCCCACGGGGAGTCTTCCATCCACAGAATGATCCTAATTGAATTTTCCCTGCCTAAATGGAGCCTGCCCTGATGTGAACTTGCTTTGAGCATGATACAGCATGGGATGTCTCAGAGCATCACTTCCCTGAGACCTTGGGTCCTCCTTCTATTACCTCCATTATCTAAACAAATAACCTTGGACAAATCAATTTACATTAATCCAACCTTGTGGTTTACAACTCTCTACTCTCCTTTAAAATGTCTCAATCAAGATTCAAATGAATTTGCTTTAATATTCAGCTATGAAATAACTTAATCTCTTTACTTACAACTCACGTCCATTAAACATCATCTGATATCCAAATAAAAAAAATAATGGATTCAGAAATACAAATGTAAAATAATACACCATATGAAATTATAGCTTCTTTATGTCCTAAAAAATAGAATTCAGAGTGCCTTTCAGATAGATGAATAAGTTAACCAGTAGTGTAAGATTATGGTCTCTTTTACTAATGGAAGGAGCCTTTGTCTTACAAGAGGTTCTATTTCATTTTCTTAATGCTCCAAGATGAAATTGATGTAGAGTGCTATGGCATCAGTTCCGACTCACAGCAACCCTCTGTGTTGGGTCCTGTGTCTGCCTCATAAATATCACTAGCTTTGTGATATGTTTTCATTCACTGTACTACATTTCTTAGAAGGGCTTTCTCTTTTTCACTGACTTTACTATACTACTTTTCTCCAGGTATTGGTCTCTCCTATTAATATGTTCAAAGTACACGTCATCTTCATTTTTAAAGAGAATTCTGTCTGCTCTTGCTCCAAGACAGATTCTTTTCTGGCAGTCCATGGTGTAGTCTATATAATTCATCAGCACCACAGTTTGAAAGTTTCAATTCTTTCATTCTCCTTTTCAAATTTTAACAACTTAGTAGAATCTTTGGACATGGGTTATTGTTGTTGCTATGTGCCATCAAGTTGGTACCAACTTATAGCAACCTTATGCAGAGCAGAACGAAACACTGTCCGATCCTGGGCCAACTTCACTATTGTTACCATGCTTGATACCATTGATGCTGCCACTTTGACAATCCATCTCGATGGCGGTCTTCCTCTTTTTCTCTGACCCTCCACCTTACCAAACATGATATCCTTCTCCAGCAGCTTGTTCCTCCTGACAATGTGTTCGAAGCCTGAGAGACAAAATTTGGTCATTCTGGCCTTCAAGGAGCACTCTGGCTGCAATTCTTCCAATGCAGATCTGTTGGTTCTTTTGGCAGCACTTTCTATATTCTCCTCCAACACCATAACTCAAAAGCATCAATTTTTCTACGGTCTTCCTTATTCGCTGTCCAGCTTTCACATGCATAGGAGGTTATTGAAAATACCATGGCTTGGGTCAGATGCACCTCAGTCCTCAAGCTGACATCTCTGCTCTTCAACATTTTAAAAATGTCTTGTTCAGAAGATTTGCCTAATGCAATACAGAGTTTGATTTATTAATTTCTGGACATGGGTTACATGGATTATTTTTCTTCCCCTTTCCAATGTCAGTGCTTCATTTATATTTACTTTTGGTATTTGTCTATGTTAGGTTCATGTTGAATAAACTATGTAACCCTACCTCGTGATTTCATGCCTACCTCTATGACTTGCTATGGGATGCTAGTAGACGTGATTCATGCACATGGCAAAAAAACCCCAAACAAACACACAAAAAAAAACCCCACTAACTCACCAACTACCATCAAGTGAATTCTAACGCATAGGAACCATATATAAGACCAAAACCCTTTACTAGAACAGACAACTCCATCATTCTCCTGTGTGTAAGCTTGGCGGTTTGAATGACTGACCTTACGATTAGCAGCCCAATTGGGCAAGGGAAACCTTCACTTGGGCCCGAAATGAAAATATTTGGAGCATAATAAATCAAACATTCAGAGAAATGTCAAATTTATCTAATCTACAGAAGACCCACCTAACTGAGCCCAGATAGTACCACCGGCCTCCAAAGACACACACACATATAAGATGAGGATTTTTCTAACCCAGTGCATGTGGTTGCTACCCCCGTTGGTGCACAGATTGGAAAATCAAGGTCCATAATGATAAATTATGCAAACCAAAATGGCTTTAATGGACTTGTTTTAATTTTATTCAACTTCAACCTGAACTTGCGTATGTGCAATAGTTTATCTGTTTTAAAGTCTATTCCTGGTTTTGTTTTGGCTGATGATATTGTGCTTTTCTATCATCTTTCCTCATGAATTTAGGGAATTTAATTCCTCTGTATTCCATCTGGTGAATTTCATGTGTGTAATTGTCCTCTGTTGTTGTTGTCAGGTGCCATCGAGTCTGAACCGACTCACAGCGACCCCATGCACAGCAGAATGAAACAATGTCGGATCCTGGGCCAACCTCACTACCGCTGCCACACTTGAGTCCATCAATGATGCTACCTGGCCAATCCATCTCGTTAGGGGTCTTCCTCTTTTTCTCTGACCCTCCACCTTACCCAGCATGACATCCTTCTCCAACGATTGTTTCCTCCGGAC
>NW_006408713.1:264693-271508 GCF_000296735.1 Chrysochloris asiatica
TGTATGATGTTCTTGATGTCATCCCACAACTCTTCTGGTCTCCCATCTTTAGTTTTTAATGCATCAAATCTGTTCTTCAGATGATCTCTAAATTCTGGTCGGATAAATTCAAGGTCATACTCTGGCTCTCGAAGACTTGTTTTCATTTTCTTCAGCTTCAATTTGAATTTGCATTCAATTTGAGTTGTCCTCTATCTTGTGCAAAAATGTATTTGCAATGAAAAAGTCATTGGTCTTGCAAAATTATATTATGTGGTTCCCAGCATGATTTCTGTCAGCAAGACTACATTTTTCCAACACACTAATGCTCTCTCTTTTTGTTTCCAACCTTCACATTTCTGTTACCAATAAATATCATTGAATCTTGATTAAGTATTTGACCAATTTGAGAATGAAGATGCTTGCAGAATTCTCCAATTTTATTATCACTGGCTTTATTGATTGTTGTGTAAATTTGAATACTATTAATATTAGCCAGTATAACTTATAGGAGTGTGGATGCTACCCTATCACAAACAGCATTGCATATCAAGATAGACCTTAAAATATTCTTTTTGGCAATGATCGTGATGCCATTCCTTTTCAATTTGCTGTTCCTAACATGGTATATCATATGATTCAAAACGGCTAATAGCACTCTATTTTTAACTCACAAAAACCTAGGATATGCGTCTTCATGCACTCCATTTCATTTTTGACAAGTTCCATAAAGGGGATGAACCACAGTGAGATTGATTGATACAGTAATGGCAACAATAAGCTGATATATAGACATGATTGTGAGTCTAATGTATGACTGGACAGTGTGTAATGCTGTTTCATGTTGGTTTTGCTAGGAGTCAAAGTCCACTGGATGTCATCTGATAACAACAACGATCTTCATGGATGAAGACTACTAGGTATTTCCCCAGCTTGGTGATATAAAACTGCCAACGTTCTTGATTAGCAGCCAATAGGCTTGTCTTTTTGCCATCCGCTTTCTTGCACTACTAAATCCTACAACATTATTGAGTTGATACTATTCTTTACAATAATATAGGTTTTTCAGACAGTGGAGGTCAGTGAAGCAAAATGGTGTGGCCAAGGTAAGTATTTTTCATTATGATTATAGTAGACCACACATGGAGACGTACAAAAAATAAACTTCAGGGTCTGCATCTGTCTGTGTGAGCTTTGGCAAAGTAGTTCACCTCAGGATAGTAATTAATAAAATAAGGAGAGTGATAGCCTCTAGAACACAGAATTGTTGCAAAACAAAATGCTTCATTATATGCGGCAGTAGTTTAACATTGCTGTCATGCACAAGGAATGGTTGGTGGGTCCTATAGTCCAGCTACCTGAACTATCGAAAGAGACACAGAGGCAACAATAATGGGCTCTTGTTATTGTTAGGTGCCATCGATTTGGTACCAACCCATAGTGACCTTATGCACAGTAGAATGAAACACTTCCCAATCCTGGGCCAATCTCACTATTGTTGCCACGCTTGAGTCCATCAATGCTATCACTTGGCCAATCCATCTCATTGGGGGTCTTTCTCTTTTTCTCTGACCCTCCACAGAAATATGGATTTCTTCCAATCAGTCAGGCAGATAGTTGTCTTCCAAATTTCTTGGCAGAGATGAGTGAGTGCCTCTTGTGCTACCTCACTTTCTTGAAAGATTTCAATTTTTACTTTATCAATTCCTGGTGCCTTGTTCCTTGCCAATTCCTTCAATGCATCTTGGACTTCCTCCCTAAGTATCATTGGCTCTTGATCATATGTTACCTCTTGAAACAGTTGAACATTAACCGTTTTCTTTTGGTACAGTGACTGTGTATTCCTTCCATCTTCTCTTAATGCTTTCTGCATCATTCAATAATTTGCCTAGAGAATCTTTCAATAACAAAAGTTGAGTCTTGAATTTTTTTCTCCATTTCCCTCAGCTTGAGAAATGCTGAGTGTGTTCTTCCGTTTTGGTTTTCTGATTCCAGATCTTTGCACATTTTGTTGTAATATTTGGCTTTATCTTCTCGAGCTGATCTTTTTCAATAACCACAACTCATCAGTCAGCTTGTAATACTGTGGTGGCTTGTGAGTTGCTATGATTCTGAAAGCTTTACCACCCGTATTTTAAATACCAGCAGGGTCACCCATGGTGGACAGGTTTCAGATGAACTTCCAGATAAGACAGAGTAGGAAGAAGGAGTGACAAATTGCTTCCAAATATTTAGTCACTGAAAACCTTATGAATAGCAGAGAAACAATATCAGATATAGTGCCAGAAAATGAGCCCCTCAGGCAGGAAGGCACTCAAAATGTGACTGGGGAAGAGCTGCCTCCTCATTGTAGAGTTGATTTGATGACATGAATGGAGTAATACCCATGTGAGAAAAGCCCATTGGACCTTCATTTTCTGATGGGGCACAACTCAAAATGAAGAAAAAGTGCTTTAAACATCCACTGAAAATCGGAACATGGAATGTACAAAGTATGAATCTGGGAAAATCGGAAATTGTCAAAAATGAAATGGAACTCATCAACATCGATATCTTAGGCATTAGTGAGCTGAAATGGACTGGTATTGGCCATTTTGAATCTGACAACCACATGGTTTACTATGCCGGGAATGACAAGTTGAAGAGGAATGGTGTTGCATTCGTTGTCAAAAAGAACATATCCAGATCAGTCATGAGGTACAATGCTGTAAGTGATAGGATAATATCCATGAGCCTACAGGGAAGCCCAGTTAATACCACTATTATTCAAATGTACACACCAACCAATAAAGCCAGTGAGAATGAAATATAAGAATTCTACCAAATTCTTCAATCTGAAATCAATCAAACATGCTATCAAAATGTATTGATCATTAGTGGTGATTGGGATGCAAAGGTTTGAAGCAAAGAGGAAGGATCAGTAGTTGGAAAATATGGCCTTGATGATAGAAATGATGCTGGAGAACGCATGATAGAATTCTGCAAAACCAATGATTTGTTCATTACAAATACCGTCTTTAGACAGCATAAGAGATGACTGACTATACACATGGACCTCACCAGATGGAATATGTAGAAAACAAATTGACTACATCTGTGGAAAGAGAAGATGGAAAAACTCCATATCATCAGTGAAAACAAGGCCAGGGGCAGACTGTGGAACAGACCATCAATTACTCATAAACAAATTCAAACTGAAGCTGAAGAATATGAAAACAAGGCCATGAGAGCCAAATATGACCTTGAGCATATCCCACCTGAATTTAGAGACCATCTGAAGAACAGATTTGATACATTAAACACTAAAGACCAAAACCAGAAAAGTTGTGGGATGACATCAAAGAATATCATACATGAAGAGAGCAAAAAGTCATTAAGAAGACAAGAAAGAAGGAAAAGGTCAAAATGGAGTCAGACAAGACACTGAAACTTGCTCTCTGGCACAGAGATGCTAAAGCAAATGGAAGAAATGAGGAGGTTCAAGAGTTGAATAGAACATTTTAAAGATCAGCTCAAGAAGATAAATATAAATGGGCTGTAGCATAACAAAAATTGTGAGGATGGTGCAGAACTAAGAATTTTTTTTTTCTTTTGTACATATCTTCATTTTAAGAACCAAGTTTACAGCACTTAGCAACAACAACAACACAGTTCAACTGGGAATGATATCCATCTTGTCTGCATGTATCCTGATGTCCAGTCCAATGTCAACTGGCCCATACCACCCAGAAAAAGTCTCTTCAAGTACATAGGAGACATTTGTCACTTTAAGACAATGAATACAGCGAACCACTGCTCTAGCCTGTAACAATTTTTAGAATTTTACTACTCTAACATTTTGATAACAATGCCTTATAAGCCACAACTGAAGTCTTCCTTTCTCCAACTGAAATTTAGTGACATTAGTAATGAGAGGATTAACTTACTTGGCAAAAATCACAAGACAAACTGTACATCTTAATGAGGAATGGATTTTAAAATAAGGATAGATAGTCTTTAATTAAGTCTGTTGCATATTGATATCCAAGATGAGAATAGTGACTATACATACTTCTTTTTGTCCAAGAATCTCACAGCACTTCACAGGAATTTGAACTTCCTTTATCTCCTCAATAAACTTTTTAAGAAGGCAAATTAGATTACTTGTGAGGGACTCCAAGAATTTCACATTCCTGATAGCTTTATCCTTTCAACATCTCTCTCCAAATCTGAAATAGAATACAGATACAGCAGTGGAGGCTTTATTGTCCTCTTTGATAGAGATGGGATTTGGGGAAAAGGAGGTTCTTAGTCATGTACACATTGTACATTATTGGGGGGGTGGGGAGAACAGACTTAAAAAAGAGATTTCTGACTGTAAAATCAGGCCAAGGAGACTGTCATCTATATCATATTACATTTATTTCTAAACTAAAAATGCATTGTGACATTTTAAGAGGCTTGTTCAATATTTGATAATATTTTAACAGCATAAATATAATCTGCTGTTACATTCAGTTGCTTTAGTATCTAAAGATATTTGACATGTTCTTTGCTTTTCATCTTTTAGTACTGGTTTCAGATTAATTGTACTTTCATTATGTTGTGGCTTTAAAAGATAATCCACCAAGTGTAATTTTAGTCATTTTATCTTTCTGTATGTATATATAAATAAAAGTATATAGAAATATGGAAACATTCATTACTTCAGTTCAAAGAAAACACTGATTTTCCCTATTTCTTCCTTGGTTGTTGAATTTTAGATAATAATTCTATTAATCTTATCTAACACATGTCCTTTAAAACTTTGTTTTTTTGCTTTGAGCAAAACTTTGGTTTTGTTTTATACATTTTCTTTTTGTTATTATGTTTTTGTTATTTTTTGCATCTGTTACTATTTTCCTACTTTCACACAGCCAGGATTCCCTTTAGAAGTGATAATGGCAAGACTTCTTGCATGTTTTGTACATGTTTGGAAGTTTATAAAATCTTTTAATCAGATAGGAGCAAATTCTCTGTATGATTATATATGCAAATCCCTGAAGAAGGTTATCATTCTGGGTAAATTGGAGGGTCAGAAAAAAGAGAAAGCCCCTCAAAGAGATAAAATGACCCAGTGGCTACAGCAACAGGCTCAAATAGAAATAATTTCAAAATACAGAAGAGTTTTGTTCTTTTGTGCATAAGGACTCTGGATGGGAATCAACCAAGTGAAATCCAGGAGCAAAAAAATATGCATTGTAGCATTTCCCCTGTTATCTTTCATCAAATCATTTTCTTCTTCTCCTCTTAGAATCTACCCTTCCATTTTTGTCTTCCCACTCCGAATGGGAACACACCTCTCCAGGGAAGAGTGAAGGTGAGGAGCATTCTGAGTAAAGCATATTTGTTTCCTAGGCCTGGTATAACAAACCTGATAAATTGGGTGGATTAAAACAACTGAGATGTACTATCTTTCAGTTTTGAAGACCAGAGTACAAAATGCAAAATCAAGGCATCAGAAAAGCTGATTCCTTATGGAAGCTTTGAGGGAGGATATGTTCCCTGTCTTTCTTCCTGCTCCAAGTGGTTGTTGGCAATCCTTCACTCACTGGCTTATAGATAGCACTCCTCTAGCCTTTGCTCCCGTCCTCACATGATCTTCTTCTTCTTCTCTGTGTCTCTGTGTCTTCACAGCGTCTTTTTATAAGAACGTCAGTCACTGGATTTAGGGCCCATTCTTACACTCTGTGACCTCATCTTACTTATATACATTGGAGGATGCCACTCAATTCATGACAGAAAATAATGAAGAAAAGTATCCTATTTGGGAAGGTAAATCAGCTGATGACTCTACTGAATCAAGGATGTTAAAGACAATAAAATGTGAGCACGTTTCTATGGTTGAGCTGAATCCTTTTAAGACAAGTCTCAGAGGCAAAGTCATGTCCACAGACAGACTTTGATCATCACAGAAGCAGAACAGATGCTGAAAAAAGGCAATGTGACAGATGCACTGAAAGGAGGTATCCATGAGAGTGTATGTAAAACTGGAGTCTGTAGCTTCTTATTCGTCTCTGAAGCTTTGAGAAATAACTTGCTACATAATGAATGTTGTTGTTGTTATGTGCCATGGAGTCGATTCCAACTCATAGCGACCCTACACACGGTTTCCAAGGCTGTAAATCTTTACGGAAGCAGAAAGCCTCCTCTTTCTCCTGCGGAACTGTTGGTAGTTTCAAACTGCTGACCTTGTGGTCCACAGCCCGATTCATAACCACTACACTACCAGAGCTCCTTAAAATGCTAATGCATATACATTGTGTTGTTTCTGGGTGCTTAAGCACTGTGCAACACAACTATTGCCTTGTTGTTGTTGTTGTTAAGTGCCATCTAGTCGGTTCCAACCCATAGCAGCCCTGTACAGGGTTTCCGAGGGTATAAATCTTTACTGCCCTCATTAATGTAAATTTAAGGGGCATCTCTTAGTCATTTGGATTTTCTAGTCCAGATCAGTCATGAGATACAATGCTATAAGTACTAGGATAATATCCATGCGCCTACAGGGAAGCCCAGTTAATACCACTATTATTCAAATTTATGCATGAACCACTAAAGCCAGTGAAGATGAAATAGAAGAATTCTACGAACTTCTTCAGTCTGAAATCGATCAAACGTGCAATCAAGATGTATTGCTCATTACTGGTGACTAGAAAGCAAAAGTAGGGAGCAAAGAGGAGGGACCAGTAGTTGGAAAATATGGCCTTGGTGATAGAAATGATGCTAGAAACGAATGATAGATTTCTGCAAAACAAATGATTTGTTTATTTCAAATACCTTCTTTAGACAGCATAAGAGAAGACTATACACATGGACCT
>NW_006408713.1:272894-276106 GCF_000296735.1 Chrysochloris asiatica
GTACTTCTAAGAAATCTGTACCTAGACCAAGAAGCAGTTGTTCGAACAGAACATGGGAACACTGAATGTTTTAAAATGGGAAAGGTGTGAGACAGGGTTGTATTCTTTCACCATACTTATTCAACCTGTATGCTGAGCAAATAATCCATGTTCTATGAAGAAAAACATGGCATCAAGATTGGAGGAAGACTCATTAACAACCTGCGATATGCAGATGATACAACCTTGTTCTCTGAAAGTGAATAGGACTTGAAACATTTACTTATGAAGATTAAAGAGCACAGCCTTCGATATGGATTACATCTCAAAGTTAAGAAAACAAAAATCCTCACCACTGGACCAATAAATAACATTCTTATCAATGGAGAAAGGATTGCAGTTGTCAAGGACTTCATTCTTCTTGGATCAACTATCAACACTCGCGGAAGTAGCAGTCAAGAGATCAGACGACGTATTGCACTGGGCAAATCTGCTGCACAGGAACTTTTTAAAGTATTGAAGAGCAGAGATGTCAGCTTGAGGACTAAGGTGCGCCTGACCCAGACCATGGTGTTTTCAATAACCTCATATGGATGGGAAAGCTGGACAGTGAATAAGGAAGATCGTAGAAGAATTGATGCCTTTGAGTTGTGGTGTTGGAGGAGAATACTGAAAGTGCCATGGACTGCCAAAAGAACCAATAGATCTGTTTTGGAAGAAGTGCAGCCAGAGCGCTCCTTGGAGGCCAGGATGGCAAAGCTTCGTCTCTCATACTTTGACATATTGTCAGGAGGAAACAATCGTTGGAGAAGGATGTCATGCTGGTAGGGTGGAGGGTCAGAGAAAAAGAGGAAGACCCCTAACGAGATGGATTGGCCAGGTGGCATCATTGATGGACTCAGGTGTGGCAGCAGTAGTGAGGTTGGCCCAGGATCGGACATTGTTTCGTTCTGCTGTTCATGGGGTCGCTATGAGTCGGTTCCGAGTCGATGGCACCTGACAACAACAACAACAACATCCCTACTCCAAATAGGAACTCCTGGTGTGGCACTGTAGAATCAGCATTGGACTCAACAAGGTTACCAGAGTTGGAAGGAGTCAGGACCAATTCAATGGCACTTAATGACTACAACAATTCTACATTGGGTTTAATGACAACATCAACTCTACATTGGGTTTAATGACTACAAGTCTACATTGGGTTTAATATTTTTTTTTTTTTTAATAATGGAACAAATATTTTCTCAACTATTATAAAGGAGCTCTGGTAGCGTAGTGGTTACGAATCAGGCTGCGAGCCGCAAGGTCAGCAGTTCGAAACTACCAACTGTTCCTCAGGAGAAAGAGGAGGCTTTCTGCTCCCGTAAAGATTTACAGCCTCGGAAACCCTGTGTAAGGTCGCTATGAGTCAGAACCAACTCCATGGCACACAAAAACAACATCAACAATTATAAAAATAGTATATATTGTCTTTTTTTAATTTTAAAAATCTTTGGATATCACTAAAATAACAATTGAGTCCAGTCCGCTCTTTGTGATGTAATTAGTTTTCATTATTTAACTCTAAATTGAGTGGCACTAGAGAATGTCTCTAAATGACTGCTAATTTCAGAATCCTTGCCCTTCTCTCAAGCATTGGTCTCCTCCTAGCATACTCAATATTTTAATGAACTGGTAGTGTAGATTTCAGCAACCCATGCGTTTTAGTTCTGCCCTAGTTGAAAACATATTTTATATTATTTGAGCTCAGTTTGCTGCAAAGTTGAAAATGCAAATTTGACTTTACAGGTCTTACAGTAATTTGTCTTTTATCAGATTTTTGCTGTGAAGTCTTTTTGCTTAACTCACTGCTGGTACAGCAACTTTATTCATTGTTTAAATGTTTTGTTGACATATATTCCTTTCTCTTAAAGACAAGAACACTAGTATGCTATTACTTTTAATACTTTTTTATTTGAAGCACTTACTAAAGATGTTCCATTTTATTCTTTTTCTTCTGTGCAGAATTAAATATTGTTTTTCTCATATCATTTGGGTGTAGACCATTGGCAAACAACTCAGCAATCAAAAAGTTGTTGTTGTTAAGTGCCATCAAGATCATTCTGACCCATAGCGACCCTGTATAGGATTTCCAAGGAGCAGCTTGTGAGCTTAAACCACCGACCGTGCAGTTCAAACAACTTTGCATTCTGATACATTAGCCCACAGTGCTACACCAGTAGGAAAGCATAAACATTTAACAAAAAAATATATATTAAATATGTTTCTAATTTTCCTGCTTAGTTTTTGCTGAATACATAACATTTGCTTGCACCTACCTCATTAATCTTATAAGAAAAAGCAGTTACTTCATATGTAGGATCGAAGAGGGGATTCACCACTCTAGGGCTCACATCTCTCAAAGAAGAATCCAGGAGATACTGGTTAAATAGCAATATTGTTATTTTGGAAAATCACTTCCTAGAAGTTTGCACAATGTTATGTTATTATTAATATGAGATAAGACAAGCGGCCCATCATTTAGCCTTGAACATGTCTATCAGAGCCTTCCTATCATTCTATACTCCCATTCATGGTTTTATGATGAAAAGTAACAGACCAACTCATTTTACTAATAAAGAAACAGCATCATTGGCAGAATATAAGTATTTATTCTTTTAGTATAAAGTAGGCATATATCAGATTAAATAACTTGGATTAAAATTAAATTTTAATGTCATGAAGCAATTCCGTGATATCTAGGACACATCCCCCATCTAAGTTTTCTTGTTCTTGTAAGACATTGCACATTGATGTTGGGGATGTTTCAAGTTCAAATTTTATACTAGACCACAGAAAGCTAATGTTTTCTAATCCCCAGTTGGCACTCACTTGCTGCAAATTACAGCTTGATATGCCTACTTAATTGAAATAAAGGCCCCTGATGATTCAGTGGCTTAGACTTCTAACCTAAAGGTCAGAGGTGGAAACTACAACCCAGTCCATGGGAGAAAGATATTGCAGTCTCCTGAAAGCATTACAGATTTGTAAACCATATATGGGACAGTTCCAGCCTCTCTTATAACACCAGTATAAGGTAGGCTCAATATAATAGCAACAGGTGTGGCTTTGGTGGGTATCTGAGATAACCTCCATAAAATATATATATATAAGGAGCTCTGGTAGCGTAGTGGTTACGAATCGGGCTGTGAACCTTAAGGTCAGCGGTTCGAAACTACCAGCTGCTCCGCGGG
>NW_006408713.1:276357-294982 GCF_000296735.1 Chrysochloris asiatica
GAATGATAAAGAAGGTTATAAAATCTTTCCATCAAAATGAGCAAATTCTGTGCATGACACTATCTGACAAGATTGCGCATCTGTTAAGTAAACTTTAAGAACCTCTACTTAGGGTTTCTTGTATTAATAAAGAAAAGTATGTATAAATTGGATAAAAATATGATTGCTGCCAACATTGACAAAAACATCTGGTGAGTTTTCAGTTCTCTCCTGAAGGCACCTGGCTTCAATATTAACCGTCAGATGAGGCTGGAAAAAATCAAAGGGATAGAGAAAAATTAAAGGGATTTCCACTGAGTAAGTTTCTCTAATGTGTTTGGGCTGAAGACAAAATCTGTACAGACAGAGACCCAGTCTTATGTACATATAGTTCAGAATAACTCATGCCTACTCTAGAACATGAGAGTCATGTGAGGCTCAGATCATTTAGTTGTTTAATTGATGAAATCAATAGGTACTTGAATTTCCAGAAGAGATCATTGATGTGAAATAGTCAAAATCTCTCCTTCCATGAAGGAGACCTGAGTTCAATTTCTCACCTTTGCATATCACGTGCAGCTATCACCCATCTGTCATTGGAGACTGTGTGTGGCTATGATTCTGAAGCAATTAAAGTAGATCTTGAAGATCAAGATAACAGAGAGAAAGAGCTCTCTATCTACTTCCAAATCAATCGGTAAAGATCCTGTGCATCACAATGGCCCAGTCTAGAACCAAGGATGAGGATGGTGCGGGAGCAGGCAGTGTTTCACTGCATTTGCTCAGGGTCACCATGAGTTCAAGGCTAGTTTAATGGCAGCTACAAGAACACCACAGATTCAGAAGACTGACTGATAAGGGTACTTCAGCCATCATTTTTCCATCCATCCAACAAATATTTACTGTCTGTTATATTCCTGGTCATTAGTCTAGAGATTAGAGCTAAAGAGTGAAGGAAAACAACAAAAATACTTCCAAGGAGATTATCTTGAAGAGGAAAGAGACTGAGAAGCATTTAAGTATTGTTCCTATATTAACCCCAAACCAAATCCAACCCATTGCTATTAAATAGATGTTAACTCTTAGTGATCCTATATAAGGTTTCTGAGACTGTAAATCTTTACAGGAATAAACATCCTCATCTTTCTACCATGGGATCTTGGTGTGTTTGAACTAGCAACATGTTTAGAAGCAGAATGCTTAAGCCATAGTGCCACCAGGAGTCTTAATGTCATATATTAGGGATTGCTAAGTGCTATAGTATAGTGCTGTAGGATCAGCACTGGACTGAAAACCACAAGGTTGACAGTTCAAACCCACCAGCTCCCCCAAGGGAACCCTATTTAGGGTTGCTATGAGTCAGAACCAACTCAAAGGCACGTTATAGAAACAACAAAGTGTTATGAGGACAAATTGAGCAGGGACAGCAGCAGGGGACTCTAGGGGGGGAAATGGAGAGGCAAGCAGTGCAGGGAAAGTGCTGGCAGAACAAGAAACTGGAAGGGAAGTCAGAGAGTCGGGAAGTATGAACGTGGGACCTGTGAGACAGTCTAGTGGGCCAGTAAGCAGGTCCAGCTTACCAGGGAGGACATTTCCTGTATCCTAGACCTGATCTCATCACACCTACTCCACAGCCACCTCTGTAGCACCTTCATCTGCTCTGGGATTTGTTTGATATCTCCTAAGGACTTTTGCACTTCAGGTTTCTGGACCTGAACTGATATGGTCATGATTAAAATACTGTTCACTTCTCACCTCCTGAGTGAGAACCTCTGTATTTCAATTGTAAATACTTGTCTCTTTTCACTCTTCCTGTCCACTCATTCTTCATCTTTGTTAATATGCTCTGCTTTGGTTTATTTTGTTCTGTTTCTAGAATTCTTATCAGTTCTTAAAACATTATAGAGCGTACTTTCTGATGAGATACCTTGTTTATGGTCAGCCTTTCCTTGCTAGAACATCTTTCCATTAATGAAGCTTAAGAGGCTGTAGCCAGTGACTGCAATAGAGTCAACTCTTAGTAGACATGTGCCACGTGCATAGATAATGAATAATGAATGTGTTACGTAGAATCTCCCTTTGGAACATACTGAAGGCATCCTGATATGTTTTCAGTTGACGGAAGAAAATGAACCTCCCATTTAGAATCTGACCCCCTATTTGGTGTTGTTGCTATTCTTGTTAAGTACCGTGGAGTCCGTTCCAACTCACAGTGACCCTGCACAGGGTTTCCGAGGCTGCAAATGTTTATGGGAACAAAATGCCTCATCTTTCTCCCACGAAACAGCTGGTAGTTTCAAACTGATGACCTTGAGGTTAGCAGCCTGATTCGTAACCACTACGCTGCCAGAACTGTTTGGTGTAGTTGGTTCATATGCTTGACTGATAACTGAAAGCTTTGAAGTTCAAGTCCAAGCAAGGAATGTTGGAAGAAAGGCTATTCTAAAAACTGTAGGCCTATGGAACATAGTTGTACCCTAACACACATGGACACACGAATTCACCATGAGTCTGAGACAACCAGGAGTCCAAAACTCCACTCAAGGCCAAGTGTTTTAATTTTTGTTTGTTTGAGTTTTATTATTTTTTCCCTAATAGAATCAGGGAAAAACATGTCAGATAATGCTACATAATTGAAAGATAAACATCTTCCTTCTATATAAATATTTTGGTAATTTTGTTAATAGACACTGAACTGCGGTATAATAAATTATGATCTTGAAATTAGAAAAATGAAAATTTAGGAGAGGGATGAAAGACAAACTAATACCCCCTCAAATGTGTTTATGTCCTAATCCCTGAAATCTATGAATATATTGCCCTGTATGAAAAAAAAATAATAACAAAAAAATGATCTTAATCATGCAATTGAAATAAAGATTTTAAGATAAGAGATTATCCTAAATCACTCAGGTGGGAGCACTGTGAACATAGTGTTCTTATAAGAGAAGGAATAAGTAATTAGATTCAAGAAGGAGATGCAAGGATGAAAGCAGACATCAGAGTAACATGGGGTTACATGGCAAGGAATATGGAAAAATACAGAAACTCATATTTTGCTGAAGTTCCAGAAAGAATTTAGTCTTGTTGACACTGATTTCAGTCCTTGGAGCCATTGCAGAATTCTGATCTACAAGATTATTAGATAATATATATGTGTAATTTCAGCCCCTGGTTTCTGGAAGTTTGTTGTATCAGCAACTGAAGACTGTGGTCTTTGAACTTCATCAGTAAGTATTTTAAGTCCTCTTCACTTTCAGCAAGCAAGGTGGTATCATCTGCATATCTCATGTTAATGAGTCTTCCTCCAATTCCGATGCCACGTTTTTCTTCATAGAACCCAGCTTCTCGGATTATTTGCTCAGTACACAGGTTGAATAAGTATGGTGAAAGAATGCAACCCTGTCACACACCTTTCTTTGTTTTAAACCATTCATTGTTCACATGTTTTGTTCAAACAACTGCCTCTTTGTCAATGTACAGATTCCTCATGAACACAATTAAGTATTCAGGAATACTCATACTTCACAATATTGTCCATGACTTGTCATGATCCACACAATTGAAAGCCTTTGCGTAGTCAATAAAGCATAGGTAAATATCTTTCTGTTATTCTATGCTTTCAGCCAAGATCCATCGGACATCAGCAATGATATCCCTCATTCCATGTCCTCTTCTGAATCCAGTTTGAACCTCTGGAAATTCTCTGTCAATGTATGCTTGCAGCCATTTCTGTGTTACCTTTAATAAAAGTTTACATGCAGGGTATATCAAAGATTGTCCAATGATTCCTGAGTTCCGTTGGGTTATCTCTCTTTGGAATTGGCACAAAAATGGATCTCTTCCAATCAGTTGGCAAAATAGTTGTCTTCCACATTTCTTGGCAGAGATGAGTGAGTGCTGTAAGTGCCACCTCACTTTCTTGAGAGATTTCTATTTTATTCCTGGTACCTTGTTCTTCCCCAATGCCTTCAATGCACCTTGAGTTCTTCTTTCAGTATCATTTGGCTCTTGTTCATATGCTACCTCTTGAAACAGTTGAGCATCAACCATTTCTTTTTGGTACAGTGACTCTGTGTATACCTTCTATCTTTTCTTTTGATGCCTTCTATATCATTCAATAATTTGCCCAGAGAATCCTTCAGTAATGAAGGTAGATGCTTGAATTTTTTTCTTCAGTTCCTCAAGCTTGAGAAATGCTGACCATGTTCTTCCCTCTTGGTTTTCTGACTCCAGATCTTTGCACATTTTGTTGTAATGTTTGACTTTTTCTTCTCTAGCTGACCTTTGAAATGTTCTGTTCAGCTCTTGCACCTCTTCATTTTTTCCATTTGCTTCAGCATCTCTATGCCAGAGAGCAAGTTTCAGTGCCTCTTCTGACATCCATTTAGATATATCCCTACTCTCTTGTCTTCTTAATGACTTTTTACTCTCTAACTGTATGATGTTCTTGATGTCATCCAACAACTCTTTTTATCTTCGGTCTTGAGTTTTTAATGTATGAAATCTTTTCTTCAGATGATCTCTAAATTCAGGTGGGATATATTGAAGGTCATATTTTGGCTCTCATGGACTAATTTTCATTTTCTTCAGCTTCAGTTTGAATTTGCATATGAGTAATTGATGGTCTGTTCCACAGTCTATCCCTGGCCTTGTTTTCACTGATGATATGGAGTTTTTCCAGCATCTCTCTCCGCTGATGTAATCTATTTGATTTTTGTGTATTCCATCTGGCAAGTTCCACATGTATAATCATCTCTTATGCTGTCTAAAGTAGGTATTTGAAGTGAATCAATCATTGATTTTGCAGAATTCTATAATGTGATCAACAGCATCATTTCTATCACCAAGGCCATGTTTTCCAATTACTGATCCTTCTTCATATAGCTGTATAAATATTTCTAATTTTAGAAATAAAAGGCACTTGTAGGTATTAAATTGATAGCTAATTTTAGAAATAATAGACATTATTGGTTTATTTGTAAGCATGTTGTTGAGTCCTGGTGTGAAGTTATGGAATGAAGCCTGGATCACAGGTGGGTACTTTATCACAAGATCAGTGGTTCGAATGCATCAGCTGCTCTTTGGAAACCCTACACAGGGTCACTAGGAGTTGGAACCAACTCGATGACACTTAATAAAAACAACAAATGTGTTATGGGACTTACCCAATTATTTTAAACAATGTGTCTGTCATATTTAGTTCAAAATATATTGCAATCCAAATATACTCATTTTTAAGTAGGGAAATAACTGTCAGAGTTTATTTCAAGAATAAGAATATTCCATTTTGCAATAATATAGTCTTTCAAAATGATTTGACTATTTTTGCTTTGATTTTGGATAAGCAGTATAAATGGGCTTGTTCTGAGCTCCTTGTTCAGCTGCCTTTCTAATTCATCAAATGACAGCATTCTAAACCCAGAGTGTCAGAGCAGATTCCAAAGAATTATCTTCTTACTTATTCCTCTCATACCAAGTGATTTGTATCAATGTGAGTTTCCTTGGAAAGTCTCCTCCAGTTTTTGTTTTGTTTTTTTCTAGAGACTTTTATTCAGGGTGAGGAAGGTGACCTCTGCCAGAGAGAAAAGGCAGGAGGCAGAAGGGAAGAGAGGAAGAAGAAGAGGAAGAAGAGGGCAGAAATAAGAGGTAGAGCAGTCTCCTCCAGTGTTGTTAATTTTCTTCCATGTGGGTCTGAAGGATTAGCTTGATATACAGTCAGACATATTCATCAACAAACTTTTAATTTTGAGGTCATAATGGTAAAAATAACAACAATAGTAACCTGCTGCTTGGTTACATAAGGAAGGAATTAATCTCGTTTGGAAATTCTTTCATTCGGAAATGAGTCAAAACTATAATAAATATGCCTGTGAATTCAAAGTTTGTATTGATTATGGTATTTAATATTGATAATGTCTAATAGTTAACAAAGAACTTCTGAATTAGCTCTCTAGAGATTTAAAGAAAGAAAAACAAAACAAAAAAAGAACAGTCATATGAAATGCATCATTAGTTTTTGTTGAGTCCGTTGAAAGTCATAATGCCACTATGTACACCAGAAGGTAGCTCAGTGTGGTCCTACAATGGTTGCTGTGTTTGCGATCTTTGATCCAGACACTGTGTCAGTCCGTCTTGAGGGGCTACCTCTTTTTCTCTGACCCTCTACTTGTCCAAAAATGGTGTACTTCTCTAAGAACTTTTCATTCCTGATTGTATGTCCAAAAGGCGTAAGACAAATTCGTACCTCCCTTACTTGTACAGAGCATTCTGGATGCCCTTCTTCTAACACAGATTTTTTATTGTTGTTGTTGTTGTTGTTCTGGCAGTCTATGATGCTTTCAATATTCTTTTCCAACACGTTAACTGAAATGATTCAATTCTCTGTTTCACGTGAATAAGAGGCAGTTGAGACGGCCTGGGCTTGTGTGTGGAGTCCCTTAGTTCTCAAACTGACATCTTTGCTTTTTTACATTTAGAAAGTCCTTTTGCAACAGATTTACATAATTCAATATGTATTTTGCTTTCTTGACCGTACCTTCTGTGAGTGTTGATTGTGAATCCTTCCAAAATGAAGTATTTGGCAACTTCAATCTTTACTCTGTTTATTGTGATGTTACTGCTAGTTGTGAGTATCTTCTGTATTTTACATTGAGGTTCAATCCATACTAAAGGCTGTAGTCTTTGAGCACCATCAGTAAGTATTTCAAGTCCTCTGTGCTTTTAGCAAGCAAGGTTGTCATTGGCATGTTGCAGGTTGTTAGTGACTGTTACTTCAACTCGAAGCCACTTTCTTTTCCACATACCCCATGCCTTGTATTATTTGCTTGCAATACAGATTGATTAAGCATGGTGAAAGGATACAACTATAGGGCACAACTTAACTGATTTTAAATCATTCAGTATGCGCTTGTTTTGTTCAAATAAGTGGCTGATGGACAGTTTCCTCAGCTTCACAATGAACTCTTCCTGAAGGCCCCTTCTTCATAGTGTTATCTATCATTTTTTTATGATCCACACATTTGAATGTCTTTGTGGAATCAATAAAGCACAAGTAAATATATTTCTGGTGTTCTCTACTTTCAGTCAAGTTCCATCTGATATTAGCTATCATTCCCTAGTTCCAAATCCTTTTCTACATCTAGCTTTTACTTCTGGCAGCTCCTTGATGTATGATTGTAACCTTTTGAAAAAGTATCTTCAGCAAAATTTAACTTATATGTGATATTCTTGATATTGTGCTATAATTTCCACATTGCATTGGACCACCTTTCTTTGGAATGAGCACAAATTAAGACCTATTCCAATTGGTTAACCAGGTATCTAACTGTCTTCCTTTTTCATTGTCTGAATTTCTTTGCTTAGATGAAAGAGTACCTAAACACTTCATACATTTGGTTGAAACATTTCAGTTTGTATTCATTCAATACCTGGTGCTGTCAGTGTGGCTTAGATTCCTTCTTTCTATACCATTAGTTCTCCATCATACGATACTACTTGAAATGACTATCAACAAATAATTTTTAGTACTGTGACTCTGTATTCCTTCTATCTTCTCATGATGCTTCCTGCATCGTTCAATGTTTTGCCTATAGAATCCTTAATTATTATTCATTGCAACTTGAATTTTTACTGTAGTTATATCAGTTTGAAAATGCTCAGCTGTCCTTTCTTTATGGTTTTCTAACTGCAGGTCTTGATCCATTTCATTATAATATTTTACTTTGTGTTCTCGAACTGTCGTTTGAAATGTTCTGTTCAACTCTTTTACTTCCTCATTTCTTCCAGTTGTTTCAGCTTCTCTACTGGACCAATAAACAACATTCTTATCAATGGAGAAAAGATTGAAGTTGTCAAGGACTTCATTCTTCTTGGATCAACTATCAACACTCATGGAAGCAGCGGTCAAGAAATCAGACAACGTATTGCATTAGGCAAATCTGCTGCACAAGAACTTTTTAAAGTGTTGAAGAGCAAAGATGTCAGCTTGAGGACTAATGTGTGACTGACCCAAGCCATGTTATTTTCAATAATCTCATATGCATGCAAAATCTGGACAGTGAATAAGGAAGACCGTAGAATAATTCATGCTTTTGAGTTATGGTGTTGGAGGAGAATAGTGAAAGTGTCATGGGCTGCCAAATGAACCAATAGATCTGTTTTGGAAGAAGTGCAGACAGTGTGCTCCTTGGAGGCCAAGATGGCCAAACTTCATCTCTCATAATTCGGACATATTGTTAGGAGTGACCAGTCTCTGGAAAAGGATGTCATGTTTGGTAAGGTGGAGGGTCAGAGAAAAAGAGGAAGACCCCCAGCGAAATCATGGCAGCTAACAACAAAAATTGTTACAGGAATTATCTGTGATTAAATTGCGGTGATATCTTTTGTATAATTTATACAGAAAAGCAAATATTACCTATCTTGTTGTTGCTGTTAAATATCACTGAGTCTATTCTGACTCTGTGATCAGCCAGGTGGCATCATTGATGGACTCAAGTGTGACAGCGGTGGTGAGGTTGGCCCAGGATCGGACATTGTTTCGTTCTGCTGTGCATGGGGTCACTATGAGTCGGTTCCGACTCTATGGCACCTGACAACAACAAAAACAACATGAGTTGGAACTGACTCGATGACACCTAACAACAACAGCAATACTCATTTCATATATGTTTTCTTCATGTACGATGTTCTTAATGTCATTCCGCAAGTCTCCTGGTTTTTGGTCATTGTCTAATGCATTATCTAAAATGTTCTTGAGATGGCCTCTAAATTCATGTGGGATAAACTAAACGACTATTTTTGGGTCTAATAGACTTGTTTTAAATGATTTCCACTTTCCACTTCTAAATGTATCTTTCTTTCTATGACTTTCTCTATCACTCTTACACGATCTCATTTTTCTCCTCTCAGCTGTCTAAAAGGGACACTTTTTAGCCCCTTTTCCATGCCCTAATCTCTACATAATGGAGTGATCCAATGTTAGAACTCCTGGATATCTTGATCTCTCTACTTAATCACTACCAAGCTAATCTCATCCAGCTCATACTTTACAAACTGTACTGATGATTCCAACATTTATATTACTTAATGCCAGACCCTTACATTTATGCCTGAATGTCTATTTGTCATATAAGACTTGCTAATTGAATCAATTAATTATTGAAATTATTCTAAACTGGCAGATAGAAGAATCACCCTGATCTTAAAGATGACTGGCTATCTGGAGACAGAAGCAGAGAACTCATACTTGAGACAAAGATTAGGAAGGTCTAGGAAACTGGAAACCTTCATGCGGTTTCTGAGGAGCTGTTGGTGGGTTTCTACCTCCAACCTTACTCTTAGCGGTCCTGAGCTTTTCCTACCATGCTACATCAGGACTTCAATATATGTGTACTTCTTATGAACATAAACTTTTCAGATAAATCTCCTGACGCATACCCAAGTTGTTCTCATAAAAAATCCTGTAACTTCATTGTGAGTGTTTCTCGTTTTGTCTTTCATGGAGACTGTTGGAATGTAGTCAAACCACATGCTAAGTATTCATTAAGACAAAGTCTTCTAATTCAGCAAATACTAACTGGTATGCTGGTATCCTCAGCATTGGACCAATTAACAACATCCAAATAAATGGAGAAAAGATTGATGTTCTCAAAAACTTCATTTTTCTTGATGAATCTTCAACATGGAAGCCGCAGTCAGGAAATCAAATGAAGTATTGCATTAGGCAAACATGGTGCTCAAGACCTCTTTAAACTTTTGAACAGCAAAGATGTCAATTTAAGGACTAAGATGAGCCTGACCGTGGTATTTTCAATAACATCATATGCATGCGAAAGTAGGGCAGTGAGTAAGGAAGATCATAGAAGAATTAGCGCATTTGAGTTATGGTGTCGGAGGAGACTATTGAAAGTACCATGGATGGGCAAAGGGAAAAACCAAACTGTGTTGGAAGAAATACAGCCAGAGTGCTCCTTGGAAGCCAAAATGGCTGAACTTCGTCTCTCATACTCTGACACATTGTCAGGAGGGAGAAGTCCCTGGAGAAGGATACCATGTTTGGTAACATAGAGGATAGGAGAAAATTAAAGGAAAACCCTCAATAAGGTAAACTGACTCAGTGACAGCAGCAATAGGTTCAGGTATCCCAACAATTGTGAGGTTGGCCCAGGACCAAGCAGTATTTTGTTCTGTTGTTCAGTCACTATCAGTGTTGACTTGATGGCACTTAACAACAACAACAATGATGCTTCTGTGACACTATAAGATAAGCACTGGACCACTAGCCACAAGATTGTCAGTTCAGACCCACCAGCCACTCCTTGGAAATTCTACACAAGCTTCCTATGAGTAAAAACCCACTCGACAGCAATTAACATCAATAGCAACATCCTACATTTGAAGACACATTGAACTATTTTTGTCCATGAAGATAAGAAGTTTATGGAAGTAAATTAATTTTTTTATGTACATTATAGAATGGAAAAAATGTGCTTAATTGATATTTGCACTTTAAAATGTCAGTCATAAGCATCAATATCATAGACTGTGGTATCCCAAGTGTCTATTTAATTCTAATGGAAATAATGTAGACTAATTTTGCAAAAAGAGGTCTTTAATTATCTCTATTGGAAAAACTTCAGCAAAAGGCAAAGTTCAAATACTAAGCTAATTTATAGTGGTTGAGAAAAGCTTAATGCCTAAAAAACAGTGAAATAAATTTAGATTTATTATGGGTAATAATGGATAATCACTACCATTCCAATATATTCCATGAAGGCATAACATTACATAAGCTACATTATATTTATTATGAACATCTGGCATACTGCACTCTATTCAGATAACTTTAATTAAACCAGCCTCCAAGCTCTCATATAATACAATGGCAGTTCTAAAGAGGAGGCAAGCAGCTTGGTGTGTTCATGAATGACTCAGTCTGAGAATTCTGTCAACTTTGAGGTTAGTCAACTGTTTCCTTTACACATCAGGTAGGGAGGAGAACAGTTTCCTTAATTCCCTTAACTTCATACCTAGAATTGAGACTCCTAGCAGTTAGCTCTTAGTCTATGCACTTAAAAAATTAGTGTTACAAACATTACTCTCATTGAGTATGGCACCTTTAGGATTTTTACCACAACCATGGGCATTCTACCATTTTGTATTGAGTTATTTCTCCTTATTTTCCCAATATAAGTGAAACTATTGCTAGCGGAACATTTAAGCAACCAGAGCAAAGATGTGTTCTTATTAGAACTGCCTTTGGGTTTGATTTCTGTGTGTGCCAGGAATGGTAGCTGCAGTCATAGATGATAGGGTGCGGAAAAGGGATATAGTCACATTGTTTCCTTGTCCCTCTCACTCTTGCAGGGGGTGGTGGTGGTGAACTAAAGAATTCGTTCCAACAATTTGCACCTTCTCACTCACACATGAACAATAAGTGTTCACTTAGAATTTCTTTATTGCAAAGCAAAAGTATGCTTCAGAGAGAGAAGTGGGTCTTTTTCCGTGAGTGGAGTAGATCTGGTAGTAGTAGGGAGCATAGATTATATTAGGTCAAAGCGAAAGTAAATGTCAGAGAGAAAGCAGGTCTGTCTCTGGGAGACGAGATCTTTTGGGGTTGGGGGTGCACTGACTTATAAAGGTATGGGGTCTCTTTCTCTCGAGGGGTGGGCTAATACATATTAATTAGGAGAAGCGGTATGTTGAATATTCATTTTTTTTTTTTTTTTTTTTTTTTTTAGTAGAGGGATGTAGGCTTCTTGGAAATGGGGTGCCACTTGAAGTTGTCAGCTTTAGGTTCTATCTTCATAGGTCGCCTGCCCCAAACAGCTACTTCTAGGGTGTCAGGTTCTGATCTCGGTCTCCAGGCTTTTCTTCTCAGTGTTAGCCTTCTTGTTGGACTAGAGATGTCCTCCCCACTTTCACAGGAAGCCAGGGTACGAGAGGACCAGGGACCAGAGGCCCTAACTTGTCCCTGACAATATTCCTTCAGATATGGACTGACATCATCGTGAAATAAATATTATCTGGAACCACATTAGTTCCTGACACTCTTCAAGATCCTGGGGATACAACAGTGAACAAAACAAAACTCAATTCTTTTTTTTATAATTTACAAGCTATTGGTTGCACAATCAACAAGTTAAGAAAGGACATTACATGCATATGTTAGTAATAAATGCTAAAAAGAATAGGGATGCAAGAAGAGGACAGAAAGTGGGGGGAGTGGGAATGTTACAAACAGTTAGAATGCAAACAGAGGTGTTTGGGAAGAAAGATCTGGAAATTTACCTCTGAAAGATCAGATATTGAAACTCCTGTGAGAAGTAACTCTTGTGGGTGTGGTCCATCTTCAGGAATTCATGAAATTGCTAGGCCTGACAAACAGATTGTTGATTTACATACAGGGAGGGATATGTAACCTGACTATTCTAGGACTAGGAAATTTCAATAAGAATGCAGCCATTAAGACAATGGGAAAGTCATTCTGGCTTCTCTGGGGGAGGGTAAATGGGACATGCCATAGAATTGTATATGAGGAATTGGAGCTAGAGGAAGGGCTTTTTGGAGACAAGAATAAACATCGCTTGTGGCAGGCCAGGTGGTGTGTCTGCCCATGTCTACTGGTTTGAGCACCGATGTTGCAAAATCAAATAAAGGAAACCTCACTCTTTCTAAAATGAGTACAGATTGGATGACTTCAGTGTTTGTCAGTATAAACAATGTTTCTCACAGCCCTGTCTAACACAGATTCATGCATAAATATATGGGGTTGCCCTGTGTCAAAATCAACTTGATGGCAACTGATTTGTTTTTGAGGGGCTGGGTGAAAGAAGCACTTGAGGAAGGGTGCTGATAGATGGAAGGGTGCTGATAGCTGTAGTTTAAAACACTGTCCTAGGTTCTGAAGACAGAAATTTTGTTTGTGTTGCATAGCTGAAGATGAGGCTGAGGTGGTAAGTTGTGCCAAATATGAAAGAGATGAATAAATGTACCAAGTAACTCTCATTCTAGAAGAGAGGAAGGAGCCATAAAAGTGCTCTGTTTTGGTGAATTTAACAAACAGACATTAATGTTTCACAGCTTAGTGGACTAGAAGTTTAAATTCTGAGTGTGAGTTTTAAGAAAATGTTCTTGTCTCCTTTCAGCACCTGTATGCCAAGCACTTTACTTTAAATACCCATATGTCCTGATATCAATGTTCCCCTGAATCTAGAAACTTCACAGTCAGGAACCCCAGGCTCAGAATATAAGCTCACTGCTGGCTCTTCTTTATGGTGGTAGTAGTTCAACTTGAGCTACAAGGCATAATCAGCACATCTTTGCCTTATTCAGAGGAGGCTCAGGGACCCTCTAGGGGGAAAAAAAAAAATCACAGAATCAGGTGCTGTGATCTTTATGTGCTATGCATCTAAAGGGGATTTAGAAGAGTACCAGAAAGAAAAAAATGAAAGGATTGTGTAGACTACTGGGATTGACGACAAATGTCATTGTTTCACTAGGGATCTCTGGGTCCTTTCCTGACACCATACAGTTGTTGCTGTTAGACGCCATGGAGTTAGTTCCAAATCATAGAGTCGTTATGCACAACCAAACGAAACAGTGCCCACTTCACCGGCAGCCTCACAATTGTTGCTGGTTTTCAGTCCATTGTTCTTGTCACTGTATTAATTCATCTTGTTGGGAGTTTTCCTCTTTTTTGCTCTTCCTCCACTTTTCTAAACATGATCTGATTCTCCACAAAGTGAACACTCCTAATATTATGTTCAAAGTACAAGAGATCAAGTCTAAGGCAGATGTTCTGGCAATCCATGCCTGAGACCATCATTTAAATGTTCCCTTTCTTCTCCAGTCTTCCTTAATCACTCTTTAGCTTTCACATGCATATGAGGCAATTGAAAATACAATGGCTTGAGACTGGTCAAGCCCTCAAACTTTACTCTTTAACACTTTAAAGAAGTCTTTTGCAGCAGATTTGCCTCATGAATTCTGTCTTTGATTTCTTGACTGCTGATTCCATGAGCATGGATTGTGGAAAATAGTCTTTGACAATTTCTGTTTTTCCTCCATTTATCAGTTATTGGTCCGTTGTGAGGATTTTTGTTTTCTTTACAGTGTGGTGCAATCCATACTTAAGGCTGCAGTCTTGGATCTTAATTATTAAGTATATCAAGTTCTCTTCATATTCAGCAAGCAATATTGTGTCATCTACATTTCACAGTTGGTTAATGAGTCTTCTTCCAATCCTGATGCCTTGTTCTTCTTCATAAAATCAAGCTTCTGAAAGTATTTACTAATCATACAGATTGAATAACTGTCTTGAAAGATACAAACAACCCTGATGTACAGAATTCCAGATGATCAACCATTCAGTATTCCTGGCTATATAAAATCAACTGAGCCTTTGTCTATGCATAGATTCCTTTTAAGCAAAATTAAGTGTTCTGGAATGCCCATGCTTTACAATGCTATCCATAGTTTGTTATGACCTACAAAACTGAATGTTTTTGCATAAACTATGAAGCACAAGTAAACATCATTTTGGTATTCTCAGCTTTTAGCCAAGATTCATCTGATGTTACCAGTGATAGCAATCATTCCACATCCTCTTCTGAATCTGTCTTGAATTGCTAGCAACTTCTTTTCGTTGTACTCCTTCAATCATTTTTTAATTATCTCAAGTTAAATTTTACTTGCATGTGAAATTAATAATATTGTTTGCTGGTTGCTGCATTCTGTTGGGTCACCTTTAGTTAGAAAAAGGAACAAATATTGATCACTTCCAATCAGTTGGCCAGGTAGCTACCTTCCAATCTCTTGACACAAACAGGTGAGTGTCTCCCGTGTGTGAGAAATAACTCTTGTGGGCGTGGTCCATCTTCAGTAATTCATAAGATTGCTAGACCTGGCAGGCAGATTGTGGAAACAAGCAGACTGTTCTAGGACTAGGAAATTTTAATAAGAATACAGCCATTAAGACCATGGGCAAACCATTTTGGCTTCATTGAGGGGAGGGAAAATGGGAAGTTATATGGAGAACTGGAACTGGAGGAGGGGCTTTTAAGAGACAAGAATAAAAACCACTTGTGGGGGGGCCATGTGGCATGTCTACCCGTGTCTACTGGGTTGGGCGCCTGATTTTGCAAAATCTAATAAAGAAAACCACAGTCTCACTTAAATGAGCACAGATTGGATCACTTGAACATTTGTCATTATTGACAACATGTCTCGTAAGTGTTACATAAATTTGTGTCAAGATTTCAATTAGTATCCTGTCAAGTCACAGAGACTTGACTTTACCATTACCCTCAATGTTGCTAGAACTTCTTCCTTCAATACTACTGGATCTTGATTATATAGTGCCTGTTGAAATGACTGAAAATTAACCAATTATTTTTGTTATAGTGACTGTGTGTTCCTTCTAACTTTCACTGCTGTTTCCTGTGACTTTGAATACTCTGACCATAGAATCCTTCACTATTATAAGTTGTTGCTGTTGTTGTCAGGTGCCATTGAGTCGGAACCGACTCATAGTGACCCCATGCACAGCAGAACGAAACAATGTCCGATCCTGGACCAACCTCACTACCGCTGCCACACTTGAGTCCATCAATGATGCCACCTGGCTAATCCATCTAGTTAGAGGTCTTCCTCTTTTTCTCTGACCCTCCACCTTACCCAGCATGGCATCCTTCTCCAACGACTGTTCCCTCCTGACAATATGTACAAAGTAGGAGAGACGAAGCTTAGCCATCCTGGCCTCCAAGGAGCACTCTGGCTACACTTCTTCCCAAAACAGATCTATTGGTTCTTTTGGCAGTCCATGGCACTTTCAGTATTCTCCTCCAACACCACAACTCAAAGGCATCAATTCTTCTATGATCTTCCTTATTCACTGTCCAGCTTTCACATCCATATGAGGCTATTGAAAACACAATGGCCTGGGTGAGGCGCACCTTAGTCCTCAAGCTGACATCTCTGCTCTTCAATACTTTAAAAGTTCCTGTGCAGCAGATTTGCCCAGTGCAATACGTCATCTGATCTCTTGACTGCTGCTTCCGCAAGTGTTGATAGTTGATCCAAGAAGAATGAAGTCCTTGACAACTTCAATCTTTTCTCCATTGATAAGAATATTGTTTATTGGTCCAGTGGTGAGGATTTTTGTTTTCTTGACATTGGGATGTAATCATTATAAGTAGAGGCTTGAATTTTTCTTCAGTTCTTTCAGCCTGAGAAAGGCTGAGCATATTCCTTCCTTTCAGTTTTCTTACTCCAGATCTTTGCATATTTCATTATAATTTTTGATTTTGGCTTCTCAAGCTACCCTTTGAAATGTCCTGTTCTACTCTTTTACTTCATGATTTATTTTAGTTTCTTTAGCTTCTCTTTGCTCAAGAGCAAGTCTTAGTCTCTTCTAACATTTACTTTGGTGTTTCATTTTTTCCTGTGTGTGGTTATTAGGGCTTTGTATCCACTTGACTGGATCAGGTTGTTTACCATTAGTTTAGTAGTTGAGATGTAGTTATCCCCAGGGTGAGATCTAATGATATGTAGTTAACTGTATGATGATTGGCTATGAGCAGATGCAGTCAACTCTATAGTGATTGATTTTGAACCGTCAAACAACTGGCCTGCTTTCACTATATTAGACATTCAGGAAAAGTCTGTTTACTTTCTTCTGGGCTAGATCTTGCATCTAGCTCGTCTCCCAACCTCTGGTTCTTGTACTAGAGACAGCCCCCTGCTCTATTACCTTTTGATCCTGGGAGGCATCAGCAGTCTGTCTTCTTATCTGCTTGCCTGCCTGTCTGCCTAACATGTCTGCCTGCTTTTATTTTATTCAATTTCAATGTGAGCTTGTGTATAAGGATTTGATGGTCCATTGCACAGTCTTCCCTGGCCTTGTATGGATAGATGACATTGAGCTTCTCCATTGTTTCTCCCCAGAGAGGCGATTGATTTGATGCCTGTGTATTGCATTTGGTGAGATCCATGTTTATGTGGTTGAAAAAGGGTATCTGCTTGGATACATTGTGGGTCTTTGAAATCCTATCATGGTATCCTTAATAGCATTTCTATAACCTAGAATGTGTTTTACTACTTGTTTCCAAATTTCACATTTCATTCATCAGTGATTCTCCAGTTTCATCATCACTAGCTTTAATGATTGGTACATAATTTTGAACAATACTGGTATTAACTGATCTTCATTGTAGGCATATGAATATTATCCGATCAGACAGAAATATACTCAAGATAGAACTCAGAATGTTCCTTTTGACTATGAATGTGACACCATTCCTCTTCAATTTGTTATTCCTGGTGTAATAAGCCATATGATTGTCTAATTCAAAATGGCCAATTCCAGTCCATTTTAGCTCATTGTTGCCTAGACTTTTGATCTTCATGTATTCCATTCCAACTTTCCTATATTTAAACATCATTCATTTCACATTCTGATTATTAATGGATGTTTGTAACCATTTCTTCACATTTGGAGTTGTGTCATATCAATAAATGAAGGATTTGAAAGCTTTGTTCCATTCATGTCAATAAGGTTCATTCTACTTTGAAGAGGCAGCTATTTCCTGGTGGTATTTTAAGTGTCTTCCAACTTGAGGTGCTCATCTTTCAACACTATGTCTGACAATGTTAGTGTTTGCTATGCATAAGGTTTTCAATGGATAACTATTCAGAAATGGTCATTTTCTACTCTTTTTAGTCTGTCTTAGTATGGAAACTCTTCTGAAGCCTATCCAACATGGTTGACCCTTATTGTTGTTAGGTGCTATTGAACCATATTTAACTCATAGTGACCCTATGCACAACAGAATGAAAAAGTTATCTGGTCCTGCTCCATATGCATAACTGTTGTTTCATTTGCGGTCATTGTTGTTGCTGAAATGTCACTTCCTTTCATTAGGGGATTTCTTCTTTTTTTGATTACTTGATATTTTACTAAGCATAATGTGTTTCTCTAGGAACTGGTCCCTCCTGTTAACAGGTCCAACTTATGAGGCAAAGTCTCACCATCCAGGCTTCTAAGGAGAGTTCTGGCCATACTTCCTCCAGTACAGATTTATTTTTTCTTCTGGAAGACAATGATACTATTAATATTCTTCTGTAGCACCATAAATCAAATGCATCAGTTCTTCTATGATCTTCCCTCATCAGTGTTTACATTTCACATATATATGAGGTGACTGATAACTTTCTGGTATTAAAAATCCTGGTGACATAGCTTCCAGCATCACAGCAACACATAAACTACCACAACATGACAAACTGAGAGAGGTGTGAAAGTTGGTTTCCTTAAGGTGCCTTAAGAAATTTAAAAAGATAATTTCTGAAATGGGAAAACACAATTCTTGAGATCAGAACTAATATCAAATATTTAATAAAACTCTAGAGGACATTTTCCAAAATTATTGAAGTGCCCAAAAAATTTATGGTAATGATATCCTACAAAAAAACAGGCATTTAAAATGGACCAAGGTTAGGAAGACATCAAAGATGAGCCAAGAGAGGGAAGTCCATCTGGTTTGATTAAAAAAAAAAAAAAAAAAAAAAAAAATTGTGTGGCTGAAGTCCTAAGCATAGCCAAAGAACAATACAGAAATACTATTGATTTTATATCACCTATAAT
>NW_006408713.1:295922-297738 GCF_000296735.1 Chrysochloris asiatica
TTCTGCATCATTCAATAATTTGCTCAGAGAATCCTTCAATAACAAAAGTCGAGGCTTGAATTTTTTCTTCAGTTCCCCCAGCTTGAGAAATGCTGACGTTGCTCTTCCCTTTTGATTTTCTAACTCTAAATCTTTGCATATTTTCTTATAGTATTTGGTTTTATCATCTCAAGCTGATCTTTGAAATTTTCTGTTCAGCTCTTGGGCCTCTTCAATTCTCTCATTTGCTTTAGCTTCTCTACACTGGCAAGCAAGTTTCAGAGTCTCCTCTGACATCCATTTTGACCTTTTCCTTCTTTCTTGTCTTCTTAATGACTTTTTGCTCTCTTCATATATGATGTTCTTGATGTCATCCCACAATTCTTCTGATCTTCGGTCTTTAGTGTTTAATGTATCAAATCTGTTCTTCAGTTGATTTCCAAATTCAGGTGAAATAAATTCAAGGTCATATTTTGGCTCTCATAGGCTTGTTTTCATTTCCTTCACCTGCATATCGCAGGCTGTTAATGAGTCTTCCTCAAATCCTAATGCCACGTTTTTCTTCATAGAACCCAGCTTCTCGGATTATTTGCTCAGCATACAGGTTGAATAAATATGGTAAAAGAATGCAACCTTTCTTAATTTGAAACCATTCAGTATTTCCATGTTCTGTTCAAACAACTGCCTCTTGGTTCATGTACAGATTCCTCATGAGCACAATTAAGTATTCAGGAATACTCATACTTCGCAATGTTGTCCATAGCTTGTCATGATCCACACAATCGAAAGTCTTTGCGTAGTCAATAAAGCACAGGTAAACATGTTTCTGATATTCTCTGCTTTCAGCTAAGATCCATCAGACATCAGCAATGATATTCCTGATTCCATGTCCTCTTCTTAATTTGGCTTGAACCTCTGGAAGTTCACTGACAGTGTATGCTTGCAGCCATTTCTGTATAATCTTTAATAAAACTTTACTTACATGGGATATCAAAGATATTGTCTGATGGTATCCGCATTCTGTTGGGTCACCTCTCTTTGGAATGGGCACAAATACGGATGCCTTCCAATTAGTTGGCCAGAAAATGGGCTTCTAAATTTCTTGGCATAAATGAGTAAGTGCCTCCAGTGCCTCCAAAGTTTCTTGAAGGATTTCAATTTTTATTTCATCAGTTCCTGGTGACTTGTTTTTTGCCAATTCCTTCAATGGTCCTGGGACTTCCTCCTTCAGTATCATTGACTCTTGATCATATGGTTATTTTCATGTTCACCTCATTCTAGTTCTCATCCCCAGTCCTGGATAGCATGTATTGTTGTTATAGGTAAGCTCTTTGTAATTCACTTTTGGAAATTTTTTCAGGAAGATTACTTTTTCATATATATTCTAAACTTATATATGCCTTAACATGTATTTCTCCCTCGTTCACACTTGAATTATATACACTTATGCGAACTGCAAGGTCAGCAGTTTGAAACTACCAGCTACTCCACGTGAGAAACATGAAAGTTTCTACTCCCATAAATATTTACAGCCTCAGGAACCCTGTACAGGGTGGTTATGAATCGGAACTGACTCCAAGGCACATAACCACCACCATTACACCTTAACCTTTAAGTTTTTCTTTTGGATATTATTAATATGACTCTCAGGATAAACACTGCATTGCTAACCACAAAGCCTGTGCATTGGTCTTACCAATTGCTCCAGGGGAGAAAGATCAAACTTTCTGCTCATGAAAAGATTTATAGCTTCATACAGCCTATACAGCAAATCTGCTGCACAGGAACTTTTTAAAGTGTTGAAGAGCAAAAAGATGTCAGCTTGAGGACTAAGGTG
>NW_006408713.1:299177-315931 GCF_000296735.1 Chrysochloris asiatica
GTCACTTCCTTTGGCCCTCAGGGTCCATGGCTTGCTATCCTGAAGAGGGCCACAGAATTGGATTTTCATCCATGTCACAGGGCCACTGATCAACCCAGGGTCTGCATATGCTGATGCCAGCAAGAATATGATATTGTTGTTAGAAGCCATCCAGCGAGTCACAGTGACCCTATCTATGTAAAACAGAATGAATGAATGTCCCATTAGGCAGCATCCTCACAATCTTTGATACACTTGAGCCCATTCTGCTGCTTCTGTGTCAGTCCACATTGTTGGTGATCTTCCTATTTTTCACTGACCATCCATTTTACCAACCATGGTCCTTCCTGATAATATGTCCCTTTGTTGTTTGAATGACTACCTCTTGGTATAAGTATAGTTTCCTCATGAACTCAATGAAGTGTTCTGAAATACCCATTCTTTGCAATGTTATCCATAGCTTGTGATGAACCAAGATTTTGCATAGTCAATAAAGCAAGCTCATGCAAACATCTTTCTGGTATTCTTTACTTTCATCCAAGATCCATCTGACATCTGGACAAGCAGTGATGATCCTTGTTCTAGGTTCTTGTCTAAGTCCAGCTGGAACCTCTGACAGATTCCTGTCAATGCATTATTCCCATCACTTTTTATTATTTTACCAAAATTTTACTTGCATGTGATATTAATGATATTGTCTGATGATTTTCACAAGTTGGGTCATAGTCCATTGGAATGGGTGTCTTCCAATCAACGGATCAGGTAGCTGTCCAATTCATCATTCTGTCCTTGAGATGATCTCTAAATTCTTGTGGGATATGCTCAAGACCATCATTTGACTCTTGTGGAATTGTTTTAATTTTCCTCAGCATCAGCCTTTACTTGCATATGAGCAATTGTTGGTCTTTTCCACAGACAATCCCTGGCCTTGCCTTGGCTGATGTTACAGAGCTTTTCTGCCTCTTCCTGTGACAGATATAATCAATTTGATTTCTTTTTATTCCATCTGGTGAATTCAATGTGTATAGTCATCTTTTATCTTGTTTAAAAAAGGTATTTGCAATGAGAAAATCATTGGTCTTACAAAATTTCATCATGCAATCTCCAGCATTATTCTTATCACCAAGGCTATATTTGAAACCTTTGCATTCCAATCACCAGTAACGATCAATACATTTTTATTGCGTGTATGGTCAATTTCAGACTGAAGAGGTTGATAGAATTCTTCAATTTCACTGACTTTAGTGGTAGGTGTATAAACTTGAATAATAGTTGTATTAAACAATCTTCCTTGTAGGCATATAGATATTATCCTATCACAGCCAACAATATACTTCAAGACAGATCTGGAAATGTACTCTTGGATGATGAACACGATGCCATTCCTCCTTCACTTTTCAGTCCTGGCACAGTAAACTAATGGTAGGAATCCTGGTGTGGCCTTGTGAGATGATACGCTAGGCCTCAAGGTCAGTTAGAACCTCATGGTTTGTTGTTGCTGTTGGGTGCCATTGAGTCAGTACTGACCCATAGTGACCTTATGCACAGCAGAACGAAACACTGTCCAATCCTGGGCCAACCTCACCATTGTTACCACGCTTGAGTCCATCGATACTGCCACATGGCCAATCCACCTCATTGGGGGTCTTCCTCTCTTTCTCTGACCCTCCACCTTACCAAACATGATATCCTTCTCCAGGGACTGGTCCCTCCTGACAATATGTCTGAAGTATGAGAGACGAAGGTTGGCCATCTTGGCCTCCAAGGAGCATTCTGGCTGCGCTTCCTCCAAAACGGATCTATTGGTTCTTTTGGAAGCCCATGGCACTCTCAATATTCTCCTTCAACACCATAACTCAAAAGCATCAATTCTTCTATGGTCTTCCTTATTCACTGTCTAGCTTTCAAATGCATATGAGGTTATTGAAAATACCATGGCTTGGGTTAGGTGTACCTTAGTCCTCAAGGTGACATCTTTGCTCTTCAACACTTCAAAAACTTCTTGTGCAGCAGATTTGCCTAAAGCAATACGTCGTCTGATTTCTTGACGGCTGCTTCCATGAGTGTTGATAGTTGATCCAAGAAGAATGAAGTCCTTGAAAACTTCAATCTTTTCTCCGTTGATAAGAATGTTATTTATTGGTCCAGTGGTGAGGATTTTTGTTGTCTTTACATTGGGATGTAAACCATACCCAAGGCTGTGCTCTTTGATCTTCATTAGTAAATATTTTAAGTCCTCTTCACGTTCAGCAAATAAAGTTGTATCATCTGCATATCACAGATAGTTAATGAGTCTTTCTCCAATCCTGATACCACATTTTTCTTCATATAACCCAGTTTCTCAGATTATTTGCTCAGCATACAGGTTGAATAAGTATGGTGAAAGTATAAAACCTTGTCTCTCACCTTTCTTAATTTTCAACCATTCAGTGTTCCCATGTTCTGTTTGAACAAGTGCCTCTTGGTCCAGGTACAGATTCCTCATGAGCACAATTAAGTGTTCCAGAATACTCATACTTCACAATATTGTCTATAGCTTGTCATGATCCACACAATCAAAAGCCTTTCTGTAGTCTATAAAGCACAGGTAAACATCTCTCTTTTATTTTCTACTTTCAGCCAAGATCCATTGGAAACCAGCAATGATATCCCTCATGGAGAATGGTTCAAATTCACCCATCTCTCCTCAGAATCACTGGATAGGGTCACTATGAGTCTGAGCTGACTCAATGGCACTTAACAACAACAATGCCTAGGGTATGGATGATTATGCTTTCCATTTCATTTTTTACAACTTCCAGTTTTCCTAAATTCATTCTTTATACTTTTCATGTTCGGATTATTAATGGATGTTTACATTTGTTTCTGCTCAATTTCAGTTGTGCCTCATCGGTAAATGATGGTCCATTTGTGTTATTATAATCAACTCTTTTCTAAGTAGTCGGCTCTTCCTCAGTCATATTTTGAATACCTTCTAACCTGAGGGACTCATCTTCTGGCACTATATCTGACAAAAATCTGGTGCTCTTCATCATGCTTTATTATTCAGTATTCTTCTGCTATCTGACAGTGTACCACTGCTATTTATAAGGTTGTGAGTGACTAAATATTCGGAAGTAGTAAGTCTTTCCTATGTCCTAGTCTGTCTTAGTCTGAAAGCTCAGCTGAAAACTATCCACTGTGATGATCCTGCTGTTTTTTAAAATTTTGGTGGCATGGCTTCCAGATTCACAGAAACACACAAAACATCACAGTATGACAAACTGACAGATGAGTGGTGTTCTTCCAACTTGTGGTTGTTAACGTGCCGTGGAGTTGGTTCCCACTCATAGCGACCCTGTACAGTGTTTCTGAGGCTGTACATCTTTACAGGAGCAGAAAGCCTCATCTTTATCCCATGGAACAGCTGGTAGTTTCAAACTGCTGATCATGAGATTTGCAGCCTGATTTGTAACCACAATGTTAACAAAGTTCCTTTCTAGGGACCTCATTTTTCAGTATTATATCTAAGTTACAATATTTTTTAAGTACTATATCTAACTATATATCCTTAGTAAGATCAGCAGTGGATTTGGAACCATAAGGTCCGCAGTTCAATCCCACCAGCTGCTACTGGGAAACCTTATACAAGGTTGCTATGAGCTGTAACTGAGTCCATGATACTTTACAACATCAACAATACTATGTTGAAGTCAAAAGTTTTCACCAGCTAATTTTTCTTAGATTGCTAGACGTTTCTTCCTATTCTGTGTTAGTCTGGAAGTTCTGCTAAAAACCATCTTTCATGGGTGATTCTGTTTTGATTTGAAATGCTGATGGTATAACTTCCAACATCACACCAACACACAATCTATCACAGTACAAGAATCTGACAGATAGATGAAAGATTATTTGCTTATCATTCCCTAGTGTGCCATGGGCATAAAATACAAGGGGTTTCTAAAAGTTTGTGAAAAAACCCTATTATCTTTTGTTTCCTTTGTCCAGTAGCTATTTGAAGCTGCTCCAATGTTGCCAATTGAGAAATCTGGGTGAAAGACATAGAGGAATTCACTACTTTTGCAACATTACCTTAAATGTAAATTTATTCCAAACTAAAACTTTTAAAACAGTATTATCCCACAAAAGTTGCCTATGTTAATTGAAATTATAAGTAGAAATTTAACTTTGTTGCTTTTACATTATAACAACTCTTTCTAACTGCCCTTTCCAATTTAAACCAGTTTTAGTTATGGATTAATAAGCTTAAGCATGTTTTTTTCTCTCTCTCTCTTTCTCTCTCTCTCTTTTTTTTAAGCGACATGTACAAACAAAGACACAGACTGGAAAAAAAAAAAAAAAATGACTGTTTGGTTTAGAGATTAACACAAAGAAAAAGAACACAATTTTAATGCCTCCAGACACACCTTAGTGAAAGTATTCTAGTTTTGGTTTTATTAACTTGAGTGGGAAGGTAAAGCAACTTTATTACATGTCTGATGGAATGTCCTAAAGCCTCACAATTCATTTTCCTGTACTACTCTGTGATATCATCAGATTATTGAAAAATTAAGCACAAAACCAACAATGTTAAGAATTCTAACTGAGGTTAACCACAGCTCACATCCATGAGACAATAAACCCATTGAGTAGAGGCTTTGTTCACATACTCAAGCATTCATTTCTTTTGATGACTGTATAAGTCATCTATGGTTCAGACTGGAAGAACCAATACCTGTGACCTGCGATCATTCATTCAGGTAGCTTTCCATGTGTCATTCTTGACCAACTGGTGACTGGAGAACAAGCCCACATAAGTTACTTACTCTGATCCAAAGCTCTTATCCAGTGTTCTAGAAATCACCATAGGCTAGTCAGTCTACCTTAGAGTATGAAGACACATCTCTAATGTAATTCCATCTGTGTTTTACTTCCATTGCAATCTTTCTATTTGATTACTGTTATTCTCACTACAGATATAACATCACAGTGACCCCATAACATCAGGGGCTTCTTGTTGTTGTTGTTAAGTGCTATAGAGTCTATTCTGACTCAGAGTGATCCTGTATAGGGTTTCTGAGGTGCAGCTGGTGAGTTTGAATGGCTGCCTTTGCAGTTCAAACTGACTTTGCGGTCTAGCACATTAACCTACAGCACCAGACCAGAACTTGTTTTATCCTAAATGAAAGCAAGGCAACTATTTCATTCATTCCAACTTCCATATTGTGAGGTATGATTTTAGTTTGATACTTATCTTCAACTCATGGAGGCTTTGATACAATGGAATGGAAGTTGCTCAACTTACGACATCCTCTTTATCACTGCCATGTTCAAAGCCATTAATGTAGCTATTGTATCACCACATCCTCTCTGGTCCACATATAGTGTCCTCCTCTTGTGGTGGTGGTGGTGGTGGTTGTTATGTGCCATGGAGTCGGTTCCAACTCATAGCGACCCTGTGCAGGGTTTCTGAGGCTATACATCTTTACAGGAGCAGAAAGCTTTATCTTTCTCCCACAGAACAGCTGGTAGTTTTGAACTGCTGACCTTAAGGTTCACAGCCCAATTCATGCCCTCCTCTAGTGACTGATAATTCCAGAGTCTACGTGCAAAGTAACAGAATCTAACAGCCTTCTGTATTGATCCATAAGATCTTCAGTGACTGTTTATTGAAGTTCATTGCCAAGTTTTTCTTTCCAGTGTGTTTTAGTCTGGAAGTGTCACTGACACCTGTCCACTAGGGGTGATACTGATGATATTAGAAATATTAGCAACATAGCTTCCAGCATCGCAGGCATATACGAACCAGCAGAGTACAAGTTGATGGACAGGCAGTGAATTGTGAGGAAAAAGTGAACAGTTATCATGAAGTCATGAATCTTGTAAACTGCCCATGATCAAATAATTATAAAAAATTCTGTTCAGTAGAAAATATTAGGAAGAATAACTCAAATTACCTTCTTTCTAGGCACATTTAAATTTATCAAGTGTCAGAAGTAGAATGCTTATTTCATTTATTCACTTCTAAGTTGTAACTGAATTATAATTAAATACATTATTTTTTGTTGTTGTTAAGTGCCGTTGACTCGATTCCGACCCATAGCGACCCTGTATAGGGTTTCCAAGGAGCAGTTGGTGAGCTTGAACTTCATATCTTGCAGTTCAAATGGCTTTGCAGTCTGGCGCATTAACCCACAGTGCCACACCAAGACTCTGGGAAATGGTATATTTGTGCCAATTAAATTTTCCTCTTGGATTTTTTAATTTGCAATTAAGTTGTTGAAGTTAGAAATGTATTTTCAGAGTTTCACAGAGATTATTGGATTTAGTATCATTGTGCGGGATAACAATAAAGTTAAATGACCTATTTAAATCCCAGATGAAGACCTTACTCTCTAGTATAGAGGGCTTTCAAAGCCCCGGGCACAAAATTAAATAGACCAAGGAAATAACAGATTCACAGAAAAAATAGATATACCTGATGTATCTGACAGTCTTTCTGTTTCATTTCTCTATATTTCTTGCAAAAGTCTTAGAGGTACATTGAGTAGCCTACTGATAGTTCAGTAAGGCTCTAGGGTTGTGCCGTATATTCTGAATTAAATCATACAGATCCATTTCATTAAATCAGTATAAATTCCTCAATTCCAGCCCAGAGTCCTCCTCATGAATGGCCCAGTGATCATATTGACTGAGTCATCTCCACAGTATAATGATTTTCCTCAAAGTGGAGCAAAATTCAGTTTCCCAACCAGTACTTGGCCAACTTCACACTGAAAAATGTATTCAAAGTTTGAGGACAGCATAGACCTTTGCCATGTAGTAGAGTTTCCTGAATCAGTCATGTTACAGAAGTACTATAGATGTAGAAAATGCTTAATAAGGGCACCTTTGTTGTGTAGCCTTTGTTTATCTGATAGTCCCCAGGTGGCAATATTGTTAAGAGCTGGTTGCTAACGGAAAAGATGGTGGTCTAAACGCACCCAGAGGCATCTCCAAAATAGGTTTGATAATCTGCTTCTAAAAGATAGCCTTGAAAGTCCTTTGGAGTCGGTCTACTCTCACATTTGGGTTCACCATGAGTTGACTTTTACAATAACATGAAACTTCAGGCTAGTATAAATCAGGAACCCATGAGTAAAGTCATATTATGACAATGGTATTGGAAGATCCCTTCAGTCTCAGTGTGGATACAGTATGTCTGGCTTTGTTGAGAATTAGAAATTCTTTATATATTGAAGTTTCTTTTTACTTTTAGTTTCTTACTGTGTATTTAGTAAAGTTTTACAGAGCAAATCATCAGTTTTATATTCAACAAATCTTACACTTTGTTTAATCTTAATAACAGCAATCTCATCCATGTAACAACAGTTACTTCCCTTCCACCCTGTGGGACCTTTTCCATTCCACCCACCTTCCCATCCTGTTTCAACTTTGTCCCTAGGTCAATGTTGACACTTTGCTTTTGAACGATTGACCATTCCCTGGTGAGCATACCTTACCAGTTTTGGGTCGCCCCCCCCCCCCCATACCTATATACTGAAAAATGGGCCATGATGGTGACTTCCTTTCCCAACCAGGACAATTGATAGTCACAGTCTTATAGTCCTCCATTCTTTTTCTGACCACTAACCCTGGTCTTCTTTTAACATAATTTTGAGCTGTTTCCCATTTCCAATGGGATTCCTTACAGAGAAGTTGCTAGTATTAATGGGGAGCCATCTGTTTCTTTGGGTCTCAGACTCATGGAGACTGATGTTCACACAGTTCATTAATCTGTTGGACTGGAGTTTTCTTAAACATAATGTACCAAAATTAGTTTTTTAGCTGAATTAAAAGTACCAGGGTAACTTGACAGGTTAATGACAAGGAAGTCACAGGAGCTCTCTCTAATATTTAATTTAAAATTGTTCCTAAATTTAAAAAAATGCATTTAAATAAAATAAAACTTGGGTGTTATAAGCATTTAGAACATCGGATAGTTACCATGTCACATAAAAATATGGTGATACTGAAGAACCCTTTGTTAAAAAGTGCTTTCCTGGACACTAAATGAATTGAAACCTAAATGCAATTATAAATCTTCTTCTAAAGACCATGCATAACCTAGCCTATGAAAATGTGACATCAAGACTAGAGGAAGACTCATTAACAATATGAGATATGTAGATGATACAACGTTGCTTGCTGAAAGTGAAGAGGACTTAAAACATTTATTGATGAAGATCAAAGAGCACAGCCTTCAGTATGGATTCCATCTCAATGTAAAGAAAACAAAAATCCTCACCACTGGAACAATAAACAACATTCTTATCAATGGAGAAAAGATTGCAGTTGTCAAGGACTTCATTCTTCTTGGATCACTATCAACACTCAAAGAAGCAGCAGTTAAGAAATCAGATGACGGCTATTACATTAGGCAAATCTGCTTCATAAGACCTTTTTAAGGTGATGAAGAGCAAAGATGTCAGCTTGTGGACTGAGGTGTGCCTGACCCAAACCATGGTATTTTCAATAACCTCATAAAGCATGTGAAAGCTGGACAGTGAATAAGGAAGACCAAAGAAGAATTGATGCTTTTGAGTATGGTGTTGGAGGAGATTATTGAAAGTGTCATGGGCTTCCAAAAGAACCAACAGATCTGTGTTGGAAGAAGTGCAACCAGAGTGCTCCTTGGAGGCCAGGGTGGCCAAACTTCATCTCTCATACTTCAGACATAGTGTCAGGAGGGACCAGTCACTGGAGAAGGATGTCATATTTGGTAAGGTCAGAGAAAAAGAGAAAGAACCCCAACGAGATGGACTGGCAAAGTGGCAGCATCAATGGGCTTGAGCATGGCAACAATAGTGAGGTTGGCCCAGGATCGAGCAGTGTTTCGTTCTGCTGTGCATAAGGTCGCTATGAGTCAGTACCAACTGTATGGTACCTAACAACAACAATAACAATGAAAACCTCGGTCCATGAAACACAACAAGCACTGCCTATACAGCATGTTGGATATGAAGAATGTTGATTACTGTAAACTCAAATATTGAAGTATTAATTAGACATTCGCATTCAACATTGGGAAAGACCCTTATGAAGATAGTGCTCTCTCTGGTTTCTTTTCTAGAGACATTACAAGTTTGACTATACTTTAGGAATGTCTAATTAATTTAGAGAGTCCAGTGGGGAGAGTCTTGCAGAAGTACAATGGCTGTGCAGTTAGCGTGTAAATGTCTCTGCCTCTATTTAGGTTTTGTCTACTCCAAAAAGAAGAATTGTTTCTAGAGCAAAAGTGACATGAGATGAATCTGTTTCTTCATTGTTCTTGTTCTGTGCCATCAATTCCATTCCAGTTCATAGCAGCCATAGGAAGGCTTTTGTAGAGAACTGGTGGTTTTGAATGGCCAGACTTGAGGCTAGCAGTCCATTGCTTATACTACAGTGTCTCATTAGGGCCCCTTTCATAGACAGGTATCTATGGTACACATATTATGCACAAGATAATATGGTCACGAGATACAACAATTAATGACAGACCTACCTCTCCTTAAGCGTGAGCCTTTATGGAAAGGAGAGTATACTTAGCCAATGAGATATTTCAGTGCAACACAGCAACAGAGATGTAGACATGAGGAAGCATTTGTGAACAAGTTCCACCATGACAACGGAAAGTACACAAATCTTCTCATCATGGGCAACAACAAAGACATGACCTATATTATATCTCGCCATGATAAATGTAAGGACAGCATTCTTCTGATAAGCATAATTCCAAACCAGAAAAGGCGAACCAGTTATTGTGAAGAATATTTAGTTCCTCAAGTGAAAGAAATTATAAAATAAAGGAAAATAATAACACATTTCTTGTTATTGTTAAGTGCAGTCAAGTTGGTTCTGACTGATAGTGACCCTTTATAGAGTTTCAAAGGAGCGGCTGGTGGGTTTGAAATACAGATCTTACAGTTAACAGCCCAGTGCTTATTATACAGTGCTGCAAGTTTTATAATGTGCACGTAGCATCAAGGAATATATTTATCAATTCAGGTATTAAAAAATGATAACAATGGTTGTAGTTAGCTTCTGACCAGTAAGCCTTTATGCATGATGATCCCACGTGCAATAGAATAAACACTGTCTTGTCATGCAACATCGCCCTCATCAGCTGTGGATCATGACACACAGGATCTTCAGTGGCTGAGTTTTGGAAGTAGGTCCCCAGGTGTTTCTTCTCAGTCTGTCTTAGTCTTAGGAAGCACTGTTAAAACCTATTTAACTCTAAAGCGACACACAAGTTTCCACCAACTGATGGGTAGTCCCTGCAGTTGAAATCAATTGGATGGGAATTTAACCCTGTTTTTTTCCAGAGAGGCAAGAATTCCATCACTGAACCCTAAGGGCTCCCATAAAGTAAATATTGATAAAACCCAAAACTAAACCTACTGCCTTCTGAGTCAATTCCCATTCAGAGCAACCCTATATTGAGTTTCTGAGACTGCAAGTCTTTAAGGGACAGTCTCATCTTTCACTGGCAGAGTGTCTGGGGGAGAGGGGGGCATTGAATTACTGACCATGTACTTAGCAGTCCAATGCATATCGTCCGGCTTTACCAGAGTGTTTTGTAATTGTTATTGTTGTTAAGTGCTGCCCAGTCGGTTCCAACCCACAGCAACCCTGTACAGGGTTTCCAAGGAGCAGCTGGTGAACTTGAATTTCCAACTTTGCAGTTCAAATGGCTTTGCAGTCTGGCGCATTAACCACGGCATCACACAATAATTGTTGTTTTTGTTAGGTGCCATTGAGTTGGTACCGGCCCATAGCGACCTTATGAATGATGCAGAAAGCATCAAGAGAAGATGGACGGAATACACAGAGTCACTGTATCAAAAGGAATTGGTTAATGATCAACAGTTTCAAGAGGTAACATATGATCAAGATCCAATGGTATTGAAGGAGGAAGTCCAAGGTGTATTGAAGGAATTGGCAAAGAACAAGGCACCAGGAATTGATGGATTAAAAATTGAAATCTTTCAAGAAAGTGAGGAGGCACAGGAGGCACTCACTCATCTCTGCCAAGAAATTAGGAAGACAACTATCTGGCCGACTGATTGGAAGAGATCCACACAATAATAGAGGTGGTTAATTCTAGACTATATATACAAGAAATAAGATTATATTTTCCATTTGGTTGAATCTGGGAAACCATGATATCCCTTAAAGCTTCCATGTATGATTTTAAGAGTTTCTGCTATAATGAATTGACTGAACTTAGAAAAATGTTCTGAAGTTCCCACCAGCTTGACATTTCCAATGTTGGCTGATGGGACATGGTCAAGAATCCTTTCTGTTACCCATAGGTGCTTTGACTCCTCATGTGTATTTCTTTTTTAATTCTGATGGTGTATTTGCTGAATCTAAACTGATAATAATGATCTACTTACATGAAATGTTCTCTGTATATCTGTCATATTAAAGTCTAGGCTGTTTGTTTATCATGCTGTGATCTATAGCTTTCTATTAATTTAATTATACTAAAAGATCTTAAAAGCCTTGGGCTAAGTAACATGTCAATTAGAAATGAGTTTAACTTGAAATAAATATACATTTAATACTTGTAATTTATTGCTTTAAATACAAACAAAGACCTCACTATGACACAATCTATTATTAATTGCTCCAATGCCAGAAGTCTAATTAAGTAAATCCATTTATATTTTCTTCAGAGAAACTCAGTGTTCATTTCTCCTAGGAAGTACTAGATGTCCTAGATCCTTACATTTTCCTCAAAAACCAGGAATGCCACAAAGCACATTTGTGCGTAATGAACTGTGTCAAACGTGAAGTAAGGGGAGGTGGGTTAATAGGGAATTAAAGGCTCAGATCTTTCTAAAATAAGTAACACTAAGAGCAATGTGGAACTCAGTTAAGGGTTTTTCAAGTGAAATAAGATTATACCTGACTACTGAGTAATTAACTGGCCTTTTATGAATGATTTCAGCTTTCAGCAAGTGTAATTCAGGAATACTGCTTAAATGACCACACCAGAGTATTTCCAGCAACTGTATGTCCCCTGAAAACAGCTCTACTGATATCATTTTTCTGTGTGTGCATGAAAACTTGCACATAAAAATGTCAGTCTCTGTGCTGAGAACAGATAGTTGATGCCTTAGGTCATGTTTTATGGCAAACGTTTTAAATCCCTGATAAATAACATTTATAGTGGAAAACCTGACAACATTTTTTGCTACCTATAAAACACAGAATCGAGATGTTAAGAAATTTTAATTTGTGAAACTATGAATGAATACATTTAAAATTGCTTCTAACTGTTTGTGTCATTCAAGTTTAAAGAACCATAGAAATTAGTCCATATTTGGTGTATGATTTTCATTTGAACAGCTTAATCCAATGTAAGTTATTTGAGCCCGGGTACTTCTCATGAGTTTGATTATGGTTTGCTATTAGGCACTTAAATATTGTGGATGCATGCCAATGTGATGCATAATTGTTGGTGTTAAGTGCCATTAAGTGGGTTTGCATTCATAGCAACCCTGTATAGGGGTTCCAAGGGGTGACTGGTGAGTTTGGACCTCCAACCTTGTGGTTCAAACAGACTTTGTGATCCAGGGCTTTATCTCATAGAGCCATGCCAAGAATCCATGATGCACATAGTTTTTGATGTTGTTAGGTGCCATCGAGTCTGTGTTGACACACAGCTGTAACATGAATAAGGAAGACCTTAGAATTATGTCTTCAAATTATTATACTATCAAAGGATGTCAAATGTTGAATACACCATAACCTTTCAGAAGAACAAACAAATCTGTCTTGTAAGAAGTCTGGCCAGAATGCTCCTTATAAGCGCAGATGCTGAGATTCAATCTCATGTAATTTTGAGAACTTCATGCAAGTTATCAGGAGGGCCCAGGCCCTGCAAGACATCTTGTTAGACAAAGTGAGGGTCAGTGAAAATGAGGAAGATGTTAAATTGGGAGAACTGAAACAGTGGCAAGATCAGTGAGCTGAGATGTAACATTTATGAGGATGCCACAGGGCAGAACAGTGCATTTGTCTCCTATACATAGGCTCGCTATGTGACAGAACCAACTCAACAACACCTAGCACCAACAACATCAGAGAAAGAAAAGGGAGATCCAAAAATATAATGTAAATCTTATTTTGACCTTGAAAAAAATGGTTGGGGGCAAATCCAACCATTCATGGATCTACATACTCAGAGACTGAGTTCTCCAAGTCCACACATATTGCTATGCTTATAAAAATTGTATTACATAAATTTTACACACAAAATATAGGTCAAGCTTATAAAACATAATAAAATTAATAAAGTTCAAAAAGTCATTTCAATGTATAATTAGCATTTTAAAGGTGCCTCAATTTGGTTATTAAATTAATGAGGCTAGAGGTTTATAATTCAATGATTTTTTTATTTTATTTTATTACTAGAACAACACCTTGAACAGGTGCAGACATTGCTAGTGGACCCATAAAGGTTTAATAACTCCTTCAGTACACATTCACATAGGTGCTTCTAATTGCTTCATTTGTATACACACTAATCACAACAGTGAAATGACTAATAATGTCACATTCAATTGTCTGAGCAACAGTATGCATTTAATCAGCACATTTACAAACTAAAAGGCCAGCAGTAGGGAAGTGAAGAATTTGAGATTTGAACTGTAGCCCTATAACCACAGTGTTTGAATGTTAATTATTGTTATTATTTTTTTGTAAGTCTCAATGATCATTTCTCTTCACCCAGATATGTTGTTGTTGTTAGGTACCATGAGTTGGTACCGACTCATAGCGACCTTATGCACAGCAGAATGAAACATTACCCAATCCTGGGCCCACCTCATTATTGTTGACACGCTTAAGCTCATTGACGCTGCCACTTTCCCAATTCATCTCGCTGGGGGTCTTCCTCTTTTTCTCTGACCCTCCACCTTACCAAACATGATATCCTTCTCCAGCAATGGGTCCCTCCTGACAATATGTCTGAAGTATAAGAGACAAAGTTTGGCCATCTTGACCTTCAAGGAGCATTCTGGCTGCACTTTCCAACACAGATCTGTTGGTTCTTTTGGCAGCCCATGGCACTTTCAATATTCTCCTCCAATCTCATAACTAAAAAACATAAATTCTTCTACGGTCTTTCTTATTCACCCAGATATACACATATTCAAATATGCTAACAGACACATGTACTCATGCACACGTACACATTTGCATGCTTACATAATTACCCAAGCAAAGAGAAATACACACACACATGAACACACTATGGCCATTCACATTTGAAACACGCTTTCTTTAAATGTTTAAATTTCAGTCTCATGTTAAGATATTGGGAAGGCTTATTAAACTGGTAGTGGTGGTTATGTACCACCGAGTTGGTTCTGACTGGCCGTGACACTATATGGGATTTCTTAGGTTGTAATGATGAGCAGAAGCCTCATCTTTCTCTCAAGAAGTGACTGGTAGACTTGAACTACTGTCATTGTGGTTAGCAGCTCATAATCCAGTAAGTTACCATGGTTCCTTTTGTTCAACTTGTTGCTGTTGTTGTTAAGTGCCATCGAGTCGGATCTGACTCATAGCGACCCTGTACAGGGTTTCCGAGGCTTTTAAATCTTTACGGGAGCAGAAAGCCTCATCTTTCTTCCGTGGAGCAGCTGGTAGTTTGTAACTGCTGACCTTGCGGTTTGCAACCCGATTCGTAACCACTACACTCCTAGGAGTATCTAAATACCTAAATGGTGATTTTACAAATGTTATCTTATAATGTTACATTCTAATGCTCATGTGTATATGAAAATACAGTCCAACAATAAGATCTCCAGTGAATTCATAAAATAGTACACACTCATGTTGACAGTCTATGTTCATTTGTATCTGTTCAGTTCATAATAATGTATCACCCCAAACTGCCTATCTACCAAATCAGCATTTAGGAATGACTGCAATATTCCTCTGTCCTTGGATTACATCTGGTTCTGAGTGTGTGTGGAGAGTGTAAACCTATTTGCTGTGTCAGCAAATAGAGCCAGAAGAGGAGAAACCTTGGGACCTTGATTGAACAATAAAATACTCACAAAGTAAGACCTACAGATGCAAATAATTGAATAAAACAAGAATGATGTGGGCAAGGCATTGCCAGGGGATAAATGAGCAAGTGGAGGAGTTGATGAACCACAGTAACCATCAATTGCAAGGAAGTGTCCGACATCAAGGTCATCATTGCTATCGGTGGTGGTGGTGGTGATGTGCTGTGGAGTCGGTTCCGATACATAGTGACCCTGTACAGGGTTTCCGAGGGTGTAAATCTTTACGGGAGTAGAAAGCCTCATCTTTCTCCCGCGGAGCGGCTGATAGTTATTAGAACCCATTAATTTTCTTTTTCCTTTTCAAATAGAGGCTAACAATATCTTTCTGCACTATCATTACTCCTCCAGGTGACTGGTTGATCGATGTCTTTTAATTGCACTGGGCTCTACCTTGTATTTCAGAATAATGGATCTCAAAGGCAGAAGTCCCAGCATTCTCTCCCCACTTAGAATGTTTTATCCAGGCTGAGTAATATTTCAGAGATTTTCAATCATTCAGATTCAGTAAAGTCCTAAATAAAATGGGTGTTTTGTCTTCGATAATAACCTTGTTTGGAAAAGAGCTTATAAAATATAAATTGGTGGCTTTCTTCAGCATACATGAAGGTAATAAGAATCACATAAAACAGTGGCAGGAAATGCCAGGGAAGGTATTGGTCTGGAATTTATATATTTAGCACTGATGACACCAAGACAGCTAATACACACCACGGTGCTAGAAGGGTCAGCACAGAGCATAATGAATCTCTCTTTAAGGAAAATCTAAGCAAACTAGTTACCACTGAGTCAATTCAGCGTCCATTTTGAGTCCATGTGTACAGAGACTTTGCAAGTCTGTGACCTTTCAGAACACATCACCATACTTTTTGTCTGAGCTACCTGTGGGTAAACTGAAACCTCCGTCCTTTGGCATTATAGATTAAACACTGGACCGCCAGGTCGGTGTGAACCTCAGGGTGGTGATTGGTGATTCAATCCCACTAGTCACTCCTGGAAAACCCTATACAGGGTGGCTAAGAGTCAGAACGGACTCAAAAACATTTAACAGCAAACCTTTTAGCAGGCAAGCAATCTATGTTGTTGGTATTGGTAAATGCCACAGTTCTGAGTCATAGGGACACTGTATAGGGTTTCTGAGGAGTGACTGGTGGGTTTGAGCCACCAACCTTGTGATTAGCAATCAAGTACATATTTCACAGTACCACACCTGCTATCCCTAAAATAACTATGAGGAAGTATGTGTAACAACATTTTGAAATGATAAGTTTAAGACATTAATTTCAAGTTTTATTTGCCAAGATATAATTATGTTATTAATATATGTATATTTTATGTTTCTTGTTGTTGTTAGGTGCCATTGAGTCGGTACAGACTCATAGCAACCTTATGCACAGCAGAAAGATGCACTGCCTGATCCTGAGCCAGCTTCACTACTGTTACCACGCTTGAGTCCATCAATGTGGCCACTTAGCCAACCAATCTTATTTGGGGTCTTCCTCTTTTTCTCTGACCCTCCACCTTACCGTACATGATACCCTTCTCCAGCAACTGCTCCTTCCTGATAGTATGCCTGAAGTTTGGTCATCTTGGCCTCCAAGGAGCACTCTGACTACATTTCTTCCAACACATACCTGTTGGTTCTTTTGGCAGCCCGTGACACTTTCAATATTCTCCTCCAACACC
>NW_006408713.1:316566-342687 GCF_000296735.1 Chrysochloris asiatica
GTTCCCATGTTCTGTTCGAACAACTTCTTCTTGGTCCATGAACAGATTCCTCTTGAGCACAATTAAGTGTTCTGGAATACTCATACTTTACAATGTTGTCCATAGCTTGTCATGATCCACATAATCAAAAGCCTTTGCATAATCAATAATGCACAGGTAAACATCTTTCTGACATTCTTTACTTCTCTCTGTAGAAGAAACAAAGCATAGCCCACAAGCCATTGGCTCCACTATCAAGGGGAAGCCTGGGACAACTGGAGAAGTATAACACAGAGTTTGAGATGAGATCAAATTGTGAGGCGGGACCAGCTCAGGCAGCCTTTGCTGATCTAAGGATTTCCAGAGATGAAGGAATGGAGTTTCAAGCACAGGGATGCCATTGTCAGACTTGTTTTTCTGTCTCTTCCTGTGGAGAAGGACAATAAGGGCCAACATCAAACAGAAACCAGTTAGACTCACTTTGCTGTCAGACACATGGAAACAAAGATTGTGCTCTGACAAAGTGATACACACCTCTTTAAAAGAGTGGCTCCTACAATTGGAAACAAAAATCAATTCTGAAAAATCGAGACTATTACTTCTGTTTAAGAAAGCTTATCACATTTCTAGAAGTTGTGTTGTTTTTAAATTGCATATAGCATTTTCTGATCTGTTGCCTCTATATTTACCAAAAAAAGAAAAATCTTAAAAAGTTATTTGAACAGACCATAAAGTATATGCATAAAAGACATAGTCTTTTAAGAAGATGTAAATATATCAAGCAGCACTCAAGCTAGAGAAAGGCTAGTTTAATTGTATGCCCTATGCTTAGAATCCTGGTGACGTGTTACAGGACCTGCACTGGACTGCAGACTACAAGGTGGGCAGTTCAAATACATCAGCTGCCCCTCAGAAACCCTATACAGAGTCACTATGAGTTGGAACGGACTTGAATGCACGTAACAACAAAATAACATACTTAGGCAAAAATCTACTTTGATTCTTCAGACATTTATGTGTGATGGTTCTATTTGAACAGCAAGGTTGGTGGTTCGTCACCAGCTGCTCGTCAGAAACCCTATACAGGGTTGCTATAGGTCAGAACCGACTCGACATCATTTAACAATAACAAGATACTGTTAGGAGCAAGGTGGCGTCTAACAAGGCTGGAAGTTCAAGCCCACCAGCAACTCCATGGGGGAATTTGAGGCCTTTTTCTTCCACAAAGATTTTAAAAGCCTCAGATACGCTAGAGAGGGTCACTGAGTTGGGCAGACACATGGCACTTAAAAATAACAACAAGACACTATGATAGGCTGAATTGTGACTTCCACAAAAATGTGTTGTGAATCCTAACTCATTAGGAGCCTGGGGGGTGGGGAGATCCACAGTGGTTAAGCACTACATTGCTAATTGAAAACTGGGCTTCTAAACACACCAACTACTCAGCATTTCTATGCTGATAAGGAGCTCTGGTAGCGTAGTGGTTACGAATCGGGCTGTGAACCTAAAGGTCAGCGGTTCGAAACTACCAGCTGCTCCGCGGGAGAAAGATGAGGCTTTCTACTCCCGTAAGGATTTACACCCTCGGTAACCCTGTACAGGGTCGCTATGGGTCGGAACCGACTCGACGGCACGTAACAACAACAACAACAAAGACAGTATGCTTCTACAAGGATTGTTCTCTTTGTGGTTGAGTAGCTTCAAACCAGTTTCAATTCACAATGAGGTTGTAAATCTTTGCAGGAGCAGAAAGGCTCATCTTTCTCTTTCCACAGCTGGTGGGTTCTAACAGCCCAAGACCTTGTGGTTAACAATCCAGTGCTTATCCTCTACAGCCATTTTCCTGCCTGTAGTGAAGGTTGTGTTGTTGTTGTGAAGTTCCATCGAGTCGATTCTGACCCATAACGACCCTGTATAGGGTTTCCAAGGAGCAGCTGGTGAGCTTGAACCATTGACCTTGCAGTTCAAACGACTTTGCAGCCTGATGCATTAGTCCACAGCACCATATCAGGACTCCGAAGTAAATATTACTAACTTGGAAACGCTAGGGACCGTTCTACTCTCTCCAATAAGGTCAAGTTGAGTCAGATTTCATTCAAAGGCAATAGGTTTGGTTTTTAGGAGGGTTATATGTATAGAACAGTCGCTGGAGAAGGATGTCATGCTGGGTAAGATGGAGGGTCAGAGAAAAAGAGGAAGACCCCCAACGAGATGGATCAGCCAGGTGGCATCATTGATGGCGTCAAGTGTGGTGGCAGTAGTGAGGTTGGTCCAGGATCGGACATTGTTTCATTCTGCTGTGCATGGGGTCGCTATGAGTTGGTTCCGACTCGATGGCACCTGACAACAACAACAATGTGTGCTTTAAACTACAAGGTCAGCAGTTCAAGCTCACCAACCCCTCCTCTTACACAGGTTCAATATGAGCCAGAACTGACTTAACAGCCCCTAACAACATAAATGATCCCACTTAGAAATGGGGCTTCTTTGTTATGTCACTGTTGTTAGGTGCCATCGAACAGGTACTGACTCATAGCAATCTTATGGACAACAGAATGAAATACTGCCCCATCCTGTGTCAACCTCACAATCATTGCTGTGTTTTAACCTATTGCTGCTGCCACGGTGCCAACCCATCTAGTTGAGGATATTCTGCTTTTTCTCCAACCCTTCACTTTACCAAACATGATATCATTCTTCAGAGACTAGTCCCTCCTGACACTCTGTCCGAAGTATGAGAGATGAAGTCTGGTTATCCTGGCTTCCAAGGAGCATTCTGGCTTTATTTCTTCCAACACAGATTGGTATGTTATTTTGCCAGTCCATGGTACTTTTAATATTCTCCTCCAACACCATAACTCAAATGCACCAATTCTGTTACCATCTTTATTATTCACTGTCCAACTTTCATATGGATATGAGTTTATTGAAAATACCATAACTTGGGTCAGGTACACCTTAGTCCTAAAACTGACATTTTTGCTCTTCAATACTTTAAAGAGGTCTTGTGCTACAGATTTGACTAACGCAATATGTCCTTTGATTCCTTGACTACTGCTTCCATGAATGTTGATGGTTGACCCAAGAAAAATGAAGTCCTTGACAACTTCAATTTTTTCTTCATTTATGTGGATGTTGTTTACTCGGCCAGTGGTGAGTTGTTTTTTTTTTTTTTACATTGAGGTTCAATCTATAATGAAGGCTGTGGTCTTTGATCTTCATCAGTATGTATTTGAAGTCCTCTTCACTTTCAGCAAGTAAGATTGTATCTTCTGCATGCTGCAGGTTGTTAACAAGTCTTCTTCCAATCCTGATGCCATATTTGTCTTTGTATAACCCAGCTTCTCAGATTACAGGATTAGCATATAGAATTGAATAAGTATGGTGAAAAAATGCAACCATAGTGCACACATTTGGAGGTAGATTCATTAACAATCTGTCATATGTAGATGATATAACCATGTTTACTGGAAATGAAGAGATTTAAAAATACTTACAGAGGAAGATAGCCTTTAACATGTAAAGAAAACAAAAATTCTCACAACTGGAGCAATGAATAACATGATAAATGGAGAAAAAATTCAAGTTGACAGAGCCTCATTTTGTTTTGATCCACCATAAACTCTGATGGAAGAAACAGTCAAAAAATTAAACAATGGATTGCAATAGGCAAATCTACTGCACAAGACCTCTGTTAAGTGTTTTAGAGCAACGATGTCAATCTGAGGAGGAAAATGTGCCTGATCCAACCCAGGGCATTTTTAATAATGTCATACACATTTGAGAGTTAGCCAGTGAATTAGGAAGACCATAGAGTAATTGATTCATTTGAGTTACGGTGTTGGGGAAGAAAATTAAAAGTACCATGGACTATAAAAACAACAAACCAGTCTGTGTTGGAAAAAGTACAACCAGAATGCTCCTTGGAAAACACGGTGGCTAGATTTCCTCTCATATAGTTCGGACATATTGTCCTTGGAGAAAGAGATCATGCTGTGTAAAGTGAAAGGTCAGGGGAAAAGAGGAAAACCCTCCAAGAGATGGATTGGCACAGTGGCAACCGCAATGGGCTCAGGCTTAACAGTGGTTGTGAGGATGGTTCAGCAACTGGGCAGTGTTTTCGTTTTGTAGCACATAAGGTCACTATTAGTCATAACTGACTCATCACCTAAAAACAACCTAACAGCAAGCTTATGATGTAGCAACTATATTTATATTTGCAGTCTTTTTTTTTTTTTTCCTATTAATTCCAGGACTTTGTAACTACTTGAGCTATGAAGCATTCCTTCTAAATTCCTTAATTCCATAAAACATATTAAAACAGAAATAAAAACAACTTTCTGGCATTGTCTACAGTGTATCTATCTGACAATAAGATGGTTAACATTTTTGTAAACAATAAAACCAAGATAATTCAGGACAGAACCACTTCACTCTGTACTACAAAATCTTGGAGCTGTTTTATTTTGTTCATATCCAGTTTAGTTGAGTTTTTTTTTTTTTACTGATTTAATTCTTAATTGTTTGCACTGGTTTCCTACCCATGCAGCCATCATGGGCAGCTCCTTATGGTGATACTTCCTGCCAACTGTTTCACACATGGGCAACATTATTAGGCATGCTACTCTAAATTTAATATACAGTTACAACTGTTTTGCTTTCATTATGTGTGGTAATATCCATAAATAGACACTTCATTGTTGGCACTTACTGCTGCCCTCCACCCACTTGCATTGCCTAATTATGGCTCTCACTTGAATAATTTGGCAAATGCTTGTATAGCATCTTCAATTAAAAATAAATAAAACAGATGAATGTTCTTTCTGTTCTCCTCAGCTTAAAGAAATGAATGTTATCCTTCAGATCTATTAAAGGAAGGAGGCTCAATCTTCTCTGTATAGTGTGATTTTTCTTAGGGCAAATTAAAAATGTGTGATATCGAATCCAAGTCAATATTATCCTTCATAACCCCCGCACTTCCTATTGCATAAACACCCTAAACCATCCCTTCAAACAGTGTTTCCCAGAGTGGTAGCTCACAGTATGAGTTTACTCTCCTTTGCAGAAATCTGCAATGTTGCTTCAGCTTGTTAGATGGTGATTACAAATTCTTCCAGCTGTAGCTCAGACCCCTGGCAAGCTAAATTGCCTATGTGCCTATACCAAGAGAAGGTAGCTCACCTCCTTTCCAAAATAAGTCCTACCAATATTCAATGTCCCTTAGACATGTGGCCATGATGTAATCATCAAGGTTTGATTCAACTCTTGTCAGGAATGTGTGGTAAACATTTTTGACAGACTTTTGGTTTTATCAATGCTAGCCATCGATGGAAGGCAACAAGAAATAAATGATCATAAAAGCATAAACAAAATGGCAGGGTAAACCTTTGATCATAAGTAAACAAGAGAAGCTCTTCAAATGTAGCTGTCCTAACATCTGTATTTGTAAAAAAATGAGCAGAAAAAAATATTAATATCACATTGAATGCAAAGGGAGAAAAAAAAAGGAAAGAAAGTAGGGGAAAAAAATAGAAGAGTGGAATACCAGAAAAAAAAAAAAAATCTCTTTTTCTCTATGCAATATGTCGTTCTGGACATATCTAACCTTTTGTTCAGTTTTATAATTTTCTTTTGCATGTTGAAATGGAAGATATGAATGCTAACTACTAAAAATGGGGCAGAAAGTTTTAGAACGTGGTTTGCGAGAGCAGGAGTGAGTGGCCACACGCGTTAATGTGTACCATGAGTGAACAATAAGAGCTATGTGAGCAGGCACCTAAGGTGCAACTTTCAGTCTCCCCCTGTCTGAGGAAAGAAGTGTGATAAAAGCTGGAGACTAATGGGGTCCTGTTGTGGTGCTGTAGGATAAGCACTGGATGGCTAACCACAAGGCTGACAGTTCAAATCCACCAGCCTCTTCTTGGAAACCCTATACAGAGTCACTATGGGTCAGAACCAACTTAACAACAGCAGCAACAACGGACTAACGGGCTATGTGAACATCAGTCTTCAGGAACCTGGGTTCAGAAGCACTAGATGGTGCACTGTTGCCGCCGCTACCAACTGCTCTGAAAGGGATCTCATTTGAAGGTCCTGGATAACTTGAGGGAAAAATATGAAACAATACTCAAAATGATTAAAACAACAAAAAACCAGGTTACTGATCAGATAGATACTGATGAAAATCTGAGACTATGGCCCTTAGTGACTCACTAAGTCTAGAAATCCCTTCATGCCCACGACTCTTTTTCAGCCAAAAGATATGTTTACAAAGGGAATAACAACACCAGTGAGATACATACACCTTAAAGTAATAGACCATTTGAGCTCATAGGGGCAGCATTTACCTGAGTACAAAGTTTAGAAGGGTTAGGAAAGGAAGAATGGAGACACAGAACACAGGGTGAAGTTGTTGTTTTTAGCTGCCATAGAGTCGGTACTGACTCATAGCGACCTTACGCACAGCAGAAGTAAACACTGCCTGGTCCTGGGCCAACCTCACAATTGTTGCCACACTTGAGCTCATTGATGCTGCCACTTGGCCAATCCATATCTCTGGGGGTCTTCCTCTTTTTCTCTGACCCTCTACTTTACCAAACATGACATCCTTCTCCACAAACTGGTCCCTCTTGACAATATGTTCAAAGTATGAGAGACAAAGTTTGACCATCTTGGCCTCCAAGGCTGCACTTCTTCCAACACAGACCTGTTGGTTCTTTTGCCAGCCCATGGTACTTTCACTATTCTCTGCCTACACCATAACTCAAATGCATAATTCTTCTACAGTCTTCCTTATTCACTCTCCAGCTTTCACATGTATATGAGGTTATTGAAAATACCATAGCTTGGATCAGGTGCACCTTCGTACTCAAGCTGATGTCTTTGCTCTTCAACACTTTACAAAGTTCTGTACTGCAGATTTGTCTAATGCAATACACTGTTTGATGCTGTTTCCATGAATGTTGATGGTTGAGCTAAGAATAATGAAGTCTTTGACAACTTCAATCTTTTCTCCATTGATAAGAATGTAGTGTGGAAGTAGGATACATGATATTAAATTGATATGAAACAAAATATATTTCAGCTACTGAATATCAAACTGATGATCCACTCTCAACTCCTTCACCCACATTTCAATAAAAAAATAAAATAAATATAAAGAGCTAACATATTTTGAACACTTGTGTGTCGTATAATGACCAAATTATTTTACACATATCAATTCACTATTTCTCAAATCGAACCTATTAGATAATGATTTCACTTATTAGCTTTTTACATATGAGGAAACTTAGGCATGGAGAGGTTAAGATATCTTCCTCAGAGAAAGTGGCTGGTAAGAAACAGCACTAGAAGCCAAATACAAGAATGTAAGTTCTAGAAGGTCGACAGTTCAAGCTCACCAGCTACTCCTTAGAAATCCTGTACAGGGTCACTATGGGTCAGATTCGACTCTACGGTACTTACCAACAACAACATTATACTAATGACATTTGTAACATGCCATGATCATAGTAAGGAGCTCTGGTAGCATAATGGTTATGAGTTGGGCTGCTAATCACAAGGTCAGCAGTTTGAAATTACCAGCTGTTTCACAGGAGAAAGATGAAGCTTTCTGCTCCTGTAAAGATTTAAAGCCTTAGAAATGCTATACAGGGTCATTATGAGTCAGAACCGACTCCACACCACACCACAACCATACTCACATTGACCTGGAAATTAAACATGCAGTTTAAATCAGGTAAGCAATGTTTAGAATTTTATTTATTGATTTATTTTTGCATTTGCTAAATTGGTGTTTGTTTGTTTTTTTCTTTCTTATCATTATTGTTAGTTCTATTTCTTAGTATGATATTTGATTAAAAATCAAAAGAATCACTTTATTGTCTTATTTTACCAGATATTAAAAATGAAGATCGATATACTTTCTCTGCAACAAGTTCCAAGATATTTGAAAAAAGTAAATAATTATTAGCTTTCATCCTTAGACATATATCATTTAAATTCTAAACTGGCTATGGAAAGTAACTATGAACGTTATTTATGGATAAGTGGCCAAATATCTGATGGATCTAGGCTGAAAGCAGAGAATATCAGAAAGATTTTACCTGTACTTTACTGACTACACAAAGTCTTTTGATTGTGTGGACAATGACACGCTATGGACAACAATGCAAAGTATTAGTATTCCAGAACATTTAATTGTGCTCATGAGGAATCTGTACATGGACCAAAGGCAGTTGTTTGAACAGAACATGGGAACTCTGAATGTTTTCAAACTAAGAAAGGTGTGTGACAGGGATGTATTCTTTCACCATACTTATTCAACCTGTATGCGGAGTAAATAATCCGAGAAGCTGGGTTATATGAACAAAAACATGGCATCAGGTTGGAGGAAGACTCATTAATAACCTGCGAAATGTAGATAATATAACCTTGCTTGGTGAAAATGAAGAGGACTAAAAATGTTTACTGATGAAGATCAAAGAACACAGCCTTCGGTATGGATTACATCTCAATGTAAAGAAAACAAAAATCCTCACCACTGGACCAATAAGCAACATTCTTATCAAAGGAGAAAAGATTGAAGTTGTCAAGGACTTCATTCTTTTTGGATCAACTATCAACACTCATGGAAGCAGTAGTCAAGAATTCAAATGACGTATTGTATTAGGCAAATCTGCTGAACAAGACCTCTTTTAAAGTTTTGAACAAAAGATGTCAGGTTGAGGACTAAGGTGCGCCTGATCCAAGCCGTGGTGTTTCCAATAACCTTATATGCATGCAAAAGCTGGACAGTGAATAAGGAAGACCATAGAAGAATTGATGTGTTTGAGTTATGGCGTTGGAGGAGAATAGTGAAAGTGCCATGAGCTGCCTAAAGAACCAACAGATCTGTGTTGGAAGAAGTGCAACTAGTGTGTTCCTTGGAGGCTGGGATGGCCAAACTTTGTCTCTCACACGTTGGACATATTCTGAAGAGACCAGTCACTGGAGAAGGATATCATGTTTGGTAAGGTGAAGGGTCAGAGAGAAAGAGGAAGTCTCCCAGCAAGATGGATTGGCAAAGTGGCAGCATCAATGGGCTCAAGCGTGGCAACTATTGTGCGGTTGGCCCAGGACCGGGCAGTGTTTCATTCTGTTGTATATAGGGTCACTGAGAGTAGGTACCTAATCAATGGCACCTAACAACAACAACAACAACAACAACACGTGGCCCAATGAAACATTTACATGTATCTTGTCCCTGCAAGAACACAAGTCCCACAATGTCCCTGCTGATTCCCTGTGCCCCTCAAGCTACATCTTTTCTACTGTCAGATTTGAAAAGGGGTTCAGTACAGTGTCTAGGTGATGGACTCACTCCAGCTCACACACCCTTCCTGAAAGAAGAGCACTGATAGTAATGGTTGAGTTATGAATTACAGGTTTTCAATAAAAGGAACAATGCTTACAATGCACCATCTCAACACCAATGACAAAGTAAAGTGTCATCAAAAGAAGGAAGAGCAGGGGAAATGTGAAGGAGGAAGAAGAGAAAGAAGAAACTTGGAAAAGAATGAGAAGAAGAAATGAAAAAAGGAGAAAAAGAGAAGAAAGGAAGAAGGGCAAGAAGGAAAATGGATTTGGATCCATACTCTGTTGGCTCTCCACCTTGCTCTTGATGCGTGGCTCGTCATCAGTGTCTTGGATGCTAGTGACAATAGCTTACTGTTGTCCTCCCTCTCATTCACTGAATCCAGCATTGATGGTTTAAGCAGCCTGAGGGGATATTCTTTTCTGTACCAAAAATAACATCCTTAGAGGGTTTTTTTTTTTTTTTTTTCTGTGAATGTTTTGGGGAATTCATTTGAAATGCTTTGTTCTAAGGCATAGAATGGACCACATTGTATCAAGAGTGAACAATTACTCATTATTTAATAAATGAATTCTGAATTCTTCTTTGACTGAGACCTGGACACCTTTCAATTTATCTAGAACTTCCATTTCTTAACCTCTGTTTTCCAACTCAAACATATTTTATCAAAAGAAAAAAAAAAAAGATTACAGTGGAGATCAATTATAGTCTCCCTCTGAAAATGATTTCAGTATGTCTTTTGATTTTCTTGTCCTGTTTGTGAAAATGACCATGACAAAAACTTTATTGGTGGATACTAAGGTTTTCAAAATAACATGAGTTTATGTTAAAACCAAGGAAACTAAAGTAGTGTAAAACCTTTGAAAACAGTTACCTGTGTAAGACAGAAATCCATCAGAGAAGGAAAACTCAGGTGTTTTTCAAAAACAGAGTGATAAATTTCCACCTCAAAAAGGTGAAAAACTTGAGAAACCTGTTAAGGCAAGAAATTCCCACCGAGCTGCGCACAGTTCTCACTATAATATGTAATCAGGAAATATAAAAAGAGCAGATACCACTTTAGTGTTTCAGGTTATGCATGGCATGATGTTCTTAAGTGCGGTCAAAATGTTTCTGGCTCATAGCAAACCTATAACAGCTTTGCAAGGAACAACTAGTGAGTTTGAACCATTGATGCTGTGGCTTAGATGACCTTGTGGTTCAGTTCTTTATCCCACAGAGCCACTCGATGAGGCAGGTATAACACCACACTTTGACTGAAAATATTCACACATTCCAGAATCTTTATTGTTGTTTTTTTTAATTTATCCACCAAAAATCGTATTTCCATAAGTATTTTCTAGAGTGGTTCTCTCTTCTAGCATATTTGTAGTTGTTAAGTGCCCTCAAGTCGGTTCCAACTCAATGTGACCCTGAGAGTGGTTCTCTCTTCTAGCATATTTGTAGCTGTTAAGTGCCCTCAAGTCGGTTCCAACTCAATGTGACCCTGAGTAGGGCTTCCATGGTGTAGTTGGTGCGTTTGAATTGCTGACTTGTGATTCAAAATAACTTTGTGATCTAGTGCTTTATCATACAGCACCACACAAGGACTCCTTTCTAGCATAGATCATAATCTATTTCAGACCAATTTTGTACATATGTGTGTGTCCTAATCCAAGTGCGTCTAGAACCTAGATATGTACTGATATTAAATTTCCTCATTATAACTCTGAGAAATGAAATTGGCAGCATGATTGATTTTTTTATAGAACCCAATAAAATATATTTCATTTCAAGCAATCCCTAAACAATTTGTCAGTCTTTTTTTTTAAAGAATAAAAACAAAACCCAGTACTGTGATTTTGGTGAGTATTTATGGACCAAATGGTTTTCCAGCCCACAATTTGTACACATTTTGTTTCATGACTATGACTGCAGTCCTCTCAATGTAAAAACCCTTCCTATTTCTTCTCTGTTTCACATTGCCCTTCTTGCATCTTTCCTCACCCTTCCCACCTCCTGAGCATGACCCCTAGACAAATGACTGGACTTTTTGAAAGAGAAGAGTTTCAGCTGTCTTCAGCAGTAGCGTTTAGTTAAGCGTGGTCTTAATGGTCTAATACAGAGGTTCTCACAGGAAGCCCTTTAGCCCCCTACCCGGGGAGCATTTATCAATGTCTACAGACATTTTGATTTGTCACAACTGAGTTAATGTTACTACCATTCCGTGAATAGAGGTCACATAGCCTGCTATAGATCCTACTATGCACAAGATGACCACGACTACAAAGAAATCTTCAACCCAAAACTGCCAGTAATGTGAAAATTTGAGAATTAAAGCCTTCAGTTCCTCTCCATAATGCTATCTGATGTTTGAAATTATGTGAACATTTTTTTCTTGGTTATTATCTAAATCGTTAGCTTCTTAAATTGAAAATGTCATGGTGTAAGTACCATTTGATTGTTTCCACCTTAAAATATCCCGTAATTTTCAGGTGAGATGCCTGACTTAAAGGTTATCAATATTGTGCTTTCAAGGAGCAGAATCATTAAGATGGATGAGCTGGGCACGTTTCCAAACTATAAAAATGGCATGAGACAGAGAGCTGAAGAAAGTCTCTGTTTCTGACAGGTCACTGCCATGTGGAAGATTTGACATCTCCTTTTTGGTCTTTACCTTTGACAGATTCTGTAGAAGGGATGAGGAAGTAGAGGTACTTCCCACTACCTGACACCTCCCACTTCCTTTGGGTGTATACAGTATCTGGAAATTTGGCTGAGCCTGGACCCCAAGCATCAGAGCTCACAATCTGTGCAATCCAACTTTGCGATTAATGGACTTGGACTCCATGCTTACTTTTTATAAAAAAATATGTAGGTTTCAAGGGAACTTCACATCCTCCCCCAAGAGCAGCCTCTGGACTCCAACCCAAACTGGTTTACCTGGGGAGTACTTTATATTCCAGGTCTTTGGCAGCTTTGTGAACAGACAGAGGCAGTTTTTAAGAGCATATGCCTCAACCCTTTTGATTCCACCTTGGGTCCTATTGAGGAAAATTGCCCTCCTGATAATCACTGTGAAGAGGCATCTTCTTGGAAACATTATCGCTCCCTGGAGAGATTTAGCCTGGCTTAGCTTTCATGAGTAAGCTTCCCCAGTGAGCATTTCAGAGCAGCACACAGAGAATTGTAGTCATCAGATTTGCTGTAAATGATGAATCTGCATATGCCTCTTTCCCCAAGCCTAAAAGCTAGAGATAAACCATGGAAAAATCAAATAAGGCAAAATAGTCAACAAAAGAGAGGTGTTGATGTACTCGGCATTCAACAATCTTTATTATAGGGTCTGATGAAAATCATAAGGGATACAAACTCTAAACAAAAGCTAAGTGGTGGATAGCTCTCCCAATGTTAGTCTCTGTGGTATAGAAGCAAACACAGGCGATAGAATAAAACATAGTAATTAGGGATGACTCTTTGTCAAAAGGACAATTTATGAAGAGATGTGATGTCGCAGTTGTTGCCATCGCGTCAATTCTGACTCATAGCAGTCCTGTATAGGGTTTCCGAAGAGTGGCTGGTGAGCATGAAAGGCCAACCTTGAGGTTCAAACACCCTTGCAGTCCAGAGCACTAACTCTCCGAGCCACAACAAGACTCCGATGCAGGGGTAGGGACCCTCAATATGCTGTTTCAGATGACCAACCTCCTCATGTCTAGTTTTCTCAAACATTTTTAGGGAAATAGAAACATGTGAACATTTCTTCTTGGCCAGTTACCTGACTTATTAAATTATGACATTGAGAATTGCATGGCGTAAATGACATTTGTGGATCGTTTTCATTGAAAAAGAAGTGAAAATTCATTAAAAAAAAAAAAAAAGTTTTTCATATGGTTTCTTATTACTGTAGAAAAGTCATAATAGTCTATCAAATTGGCTAAATACTAAACATTTTTCATGGCACCAAGCAATTCTGAGAGCGTGATTAGTGGGTGGCATTTTTTGCTGGTAATGTTTCAGTGGACCTGGCTCTTCTGGAGAGCAACTTGACTGTCTGTTTTACAAATGGGAACACACCTAGCCTATGTTGCAGCAATCCATGGATTGATATCTTTCACGGGTCTAATTTCTGAAAGTTTGGAAAGAATCAAATATTAAAATGATCTCTAAAGCTGGTAGGGATATAAAGTACTTTATAAGAAAGAATCTTGGAATTATATTTCCTTCATCTATTTCTCTCACTTCTCTTGCCCAATTCATCAAGAATCCCTTTTAAAAAGGTGTTAAAAAGAAAGAAAAGGAAACTTAAAAATGTTATTTAGCAGCAAAATAAAACAAATCAATAAAGTAAAATTCAATTGTAGCTGTATATGTTAACATGAAAAATAGCTCCAAAGGAACTTTTTAAGTCCAATGAAAGAAACTTGCTAGTAAATTTGTGAAATGGAAATTATTAAGTTACAAAAATTATACCCTTGCATTACCACATACATTTACATTTGTATGTAACTTTTTGCATGAGAAAAATCTGAAAATTATTCCTCAAACGCACTCCCATGGCTTCTTCTGAGATTGGTGTTGAGGGGAAGTCAAGGACCTGTCTAAAGAAGCTAGAATTGAACAGAAACGTGAATAGTGGGGAGACTGGAGGGCACAGCTTTTCAGGAGGAGTTAGAATGAGTTAGAAGGATAAGAGTAAAACAGGGTCTGAGCGAACAAGGTCAGTCAGTGGCCTCATCAGAGGTGTTCCGGACACTTAGATGCTCTCAGCCTGTCTAAGGAGTTTGGATTTTTCAATTAGTAGAATGTCAATCCACTAGAGAGTTTTAAGCAGATCTAATTATAGAATAAGGAGCTCTGGTAGCGTACTGGTTACCAATCGGGCTGCGAGCCTCAAGGTCAGCAGTTTGAAACTACCAGCTATTCCGTAGGAGAAAGATAAGGCTTTTGTTCCCGTAAATATTTACAGCCTCGGGAACCCTGTACAAGGTCGCTATGAATTGGAACCGACTCCACGGCACATAACCACCACCAATTATAGAATGGAGTCCTGATGTGGTGCTGCGGCTTACTGCACTGGACTGCAAAGTCAGTTTGAACTGCAAGGTTGGTGGTTCAAGTTCACCAACCTCTCCCAGAAACTCTATACAGGGTCACTGAGTCAGACTTGACGGCATTTAATAACAACAGCAATCATAAACTATTTCTAGATTTTTGTTTAAAAGGTTGGCATTCAGGTGGGTCAAAGTGGGAGGAGGAGGCTGGGGGTGTTGCTCCATTGGGGCAGTGGTGATGGCGATTGGTACGTGGGTCCACAGTGGAACATGAGAAAAGACTGCGCTAGTAAGGAAGCCGGAAAGTGACCAGGCCATTCTGAAATACAGGATGGATGTGAGAGACAGGAGAAATAGACAACTATGGAAGACTCACCGTATGGAATGGAGAACGGTGGAGAGCAATTGCTTCTGTTTGGGGTCTTCATGGCAGAGTCTAATTTACTGTTATCTGTTGTTATTGATTCAACTCCACCTTACAAACATTATTACAAGAAAATAAAAAGTGCCCTTGTCCTGTGGCATCTTCAATGCCATAGGAATATCTGAGTTCATTGTTATGGCTGTAGGTTAGTGTCTTCCTACCTAAGTGGCTTATTTTCCAGATTGGTACTGGACAATACCATAGCAGCTTTGCACACAGATATCTAAGTGTGGAGCACATGATTGAGCTAAATAGAACAGAAGACATTTTCAACATGGCCAATGTAATTAGAATTGAAGCTAAAATTAAAAAAATAATAATAGTAACAGCACAATTAATATTAAAAGCAGACTCCTGGTGTGGCGCTGTAGAATCAGCACTGGACTGTAAAGTACAAGGTCGGCAGTTCAAACCCACTAGTTGCTCCTGGGAAACCCTACACAGAGTCGCTAACACTAGGAACCAACTTAACATCACTTAACAACAACAACACCAATAATAAAAGCATCTAATAACAAGACCAACCTGAATGCTGTTTATCTTTCTTGTGTGGTGGTTTGGATCTCAAAGCAGATTAACCATCTACTGGCCACCGATGGAAAATGATATTTTCTTTGCTGATGTCATTCAAAACTCATAGTTTGTAAATTCTTGAACCATTTTAGTTGTGACAAATTAAGCCTGAAACAGCCAGGAAGCTAAAAAGTTGCTTCCTATTGAAATCTCTGTGGGTCTCAAGTAAATTTACTAATGTATCACCAGGTCCTTCTAATAGACAAATTGGGTGCAGAAAATGAGGTAAATAATGTTTTAATTATTTTCAAGGGTTATTGTGGACCTGTGCCAGAACCTAACTTGTAATAAGACTGTTATTTATTATTTTTTTGTAAAATAAATACAATACTTCATTTGGGTTTAATTGTAATCGTGTATGGATGGTAATTAACCAAAGAGCAATAAAGTTAAATTAAGCACAGTGATGATCAATATTATTAAAGGTGAAAAAAAAATTGGATGAAAGGAAAAAAGCAACCTATTACGGTGAAGTGATATATAACTCATATATTTTCTATAGACAGATTTATCTTGGGAAAAGTCTGAATTTATCTGAAAGTCTACTTGATAGCTTTAGCAGAGCAAGAGACAAGCACATGACTAGAAAAAGGGATTTAAACTATGAAAACTTGCTCCTTCATGCATTTATGTTGATTCCAGATCATTGTTGGTATTTGTGAAACTGTCTGTGACGTGATTTAAAATAGAGACAGTGCATGAAGACAGTAAGGGTGGTTTTTTCAGGAGATCAAACATTCAAAGCATTGAAACAACGTAAATATCCTGAAATCATTATTTTTCAAAGCTGGTGTTCTTGTGTGGAACTGTAGGATAAGCATTGAATTGTTAAGCAGAAAGTCAGAGGTACAAACCCACCAACTGCTACTAGGAAACCCTATATGTGGTCACTGTGAATGAGAACCAACTCAGAGGCATTTAACAACAACAATAACAACAATTAAAAAAGAAACAAACAAATAACAAGGAGACCCTTGTGGTAATTGAAACAATTATTCATGATGTGATGGTCCTGGGCTGCTAGGAACAGGCTGCTTGCCACCTGGGTGGGGAATGTGGTAGGACAGAGATGAAATAGTGAGAACTCATTCTCAAGGATCATATCATGTGTGTGGTTCATAGGTTAGTGACAAAAGTGTAGTGTGAGCTAAAGGAAAATGAGACTGGGAAGTCCATGTGAGTTTTAAGGGGTCCCAGGTATCTTCTCAAAGTCTTAACCTGCCTGTCTTACCCTCCCCTCTCCTGTCTAGGGGACAGCTGCCCCAACACATCCTGAGAACACTCTCATAAGCACGTACTTTTGTAGACACAAGGGCATCCGTCTTCAGAAAATGAACATTGCGGAGGTGCCTTAATTTTGATTTTTTTTGTGTGGCAATTGATAAATAAATTTTATTTAGTTTAAAACACTAGAACGTTTGTTTCTTTTCTACTTCAAATTAGCCTAGATGTCTTTGCTGCTGTCACTGTTAGCTGCCATAGAATCCAACTCACAGAGACATTACGCACGGCAGAGTGAACAATGTGCCATCCTCAAATTGTTATGTTTGAGCCCATTGTTGCTGCTTCCAGATCAGATATTAAATTGGACTAAATAAACAATATTCTAATATTCTAAAAAAATCAGAATATTATTTTCTACAACTGAGAGTCTTGAAATTGATCACAATTTCCTTGAAAGTAACAGGCTTGTAAGTTAACAATTTTAACACATACACACAGAGAAAATTATACATATCACACCATAAACACTATACACACCACACATATAAACACACTAAAGAACTACATGCACACACACACCACCTACATATATGCAAAGATGTACATGCCACACACATGCACATACCTTGCATGTACATATAGCACCCAGCCCCTAAATCTATTTGACCATAAATGGTCAATAGTTTACTAATTACTACTACATGGATAACCTACATGTTGTCAATAATTAGAACATATATTCATGTTGACTTTTAGCCACCAAGAAAATAGCAAAGGACAAGGAAATCATGAAACGTAAAGCACCGAGATTTACACATCCCAGGATACTCTTACATATCTTAGTCTTTGAGATGCCAGTGAAATTATCGAGTATCCAATAAGAGCTATACCTGGTGCTTCCTTTGAGTGATGAGAACCTGGAAAGAGAAAGACAGAAAGATTAAGAGGACCTTAAAACCCATATGATTAAATAAAACTCTCCTTATTTACCAACATCACACACTGTTACTTGAATAGCCCACAGCAAGGAGAATCAGAGAAATGAGGCACGTTAGCTACGGTGGCATGGAAAATGTAGGTCCGGCAGGAAAACAGGGGGAGATTTTTAAATGTAATTAATTAGTGGATGAAACACAATAGACAAATGCTTATTCCTAAAGGTTGTTCTGTCAGTAAACAAATCAGATGGATTTGGTAGTCTGCTTTCGCTTTTATGATTGAGTGCTACCCGTGTTGAAATCTCTCTCTGTCTCTCTTTTCCTTGCTTTCTCCCTCCCTCCCTTTCCTTTTCTTTTTATTGCAACTTCAAACCCAAAATTGCTTAAACCTTTGCCCTATAGAAGGAGAAAGTCTTAGAACTCAGAAATAGGACAACCACAATTTTTCCTGGAAATAATTGGACGAAGCTTTGCTCTGTGTGAACACACTTATGCAAACTGTGTCAGTGGGATTTTCCAAAGAAAGTCTTTACTTCACCTTTGCCACTTTCTTGGCAGACAGCCTGGAAACTTTTATCCAATATAATAAAGCAAAACAGTATTTCTTCAATTGGAAATGCTTAAATGACAAGACAGGCTAATTCAGGAAAGTTAATATTGAATCTGTGTCTTGCTGTCAGCATTTACTGGCCATAATATCACCAAACTTTACAAGACAGTGTCACATATTCTGGGTTTTTGTTGTTGTTGTTGTTGTTTAACTTTTTGTTGTAATTTGAGTGAAACTTTATAGAGCAGATGGATTTTCCAGTCAACAATTAATTCAGGCACATTTTGTTTTCTGACATGGATTGCAAGTCTCACAATGTACCAGCACACAGCCCACTTCCTCCTGTGTCTCCTGTTTCCATTCATCCTTCTTTCCTTTCACTTCCTGCCTTCTGAGCTTTATCCTTGGACAAATGCTGCATTTTAATCTCAACTCCACTGTCCTTGATTGTTCTAAGGAGGGCTTTGCTTCTTGGACATTATGTTCACCTTATTGGCCTATGTGTTGTTATCTGGGGTACTGTGCCATGATCCTTCTTTCAGAGAAAGAGACAGAAAGAACCAAAAGAAAAGAAAAATCTGTGGACAATTTAACTTCTACAATTAACAACTTAAAGATGTTTTTCATTTTGAACGGTGGAATAAAAATGATTATTTTGAGATTTTGCTCAGAATTAAGAGATGTCCGGATGATATTGGAGTCTGTGGAAGACACTACTGATCAAATGTTTGTCAGTTTGCAGTACTCAAAGGTGCCTAGGAAGACAGTCCTGGTGATCTCATTCAGAGGGACTCAGTCTTGAAGATCCTACAATGCACAGTTCTACTCTGTCCAGTAATTGGAATTGACTCGATGGTCACTGACTATTACGTTTTTTGATGTTTTTCTTTTGTTTTTCTTTATTAAGACTGAAAAATGAAGGAGACAAAACATAATGTCAAAAGAAAAAATAGAATTGAAAAATCATGATATAGGATAGTGAAAACTGTTAACTTTTTATACAAATTATCTAATTAGCTTTCTTCTGTTGGCTCAAATGTGTATTGAATTGTTTTCATTCATTATATACATTAATTTTTATAAAAACAACTTTTGACTTGGGTGAATGGAGTATTTGCTTTCTGGCTAAATTGCCCCAAGCATGATAAGGTGTCACTCAGTTTCCCCTTCAACTCATTCTGAAGATTGCAGCACTCCAGGATTGAGATAGTTGGACTAGCATCAAAGTAGAAAGATGATTACAGACAGTTTCAATTCTTTGCTGATTGTCAAGCATCTCTTTGGACTAGTCACATATTTGTTTGTTGTTAGGTACCATTGAGTCAGTACCGACTCACAGAGACACTATACACAACATAACCAAACACTGCCTGGCCCTGAGCAAAGCTCACAATTGTTGCCTCATGTGAGCCCATTGATGCTGCCACTGTGCTAATCCATCTCACTAGGAGCTCTGGTAGCATAGTGGTTACGAATTGGGCTGCGACCCGCAAGGTCAGCAGTTCAAAACTACCAGCTGCTCCGCGGGAGAAAGATGAGGTGATCTGCTCCTGTAAAGATTTATAGCCTCAGAAACCCTGTTCAGGGTCGCTATGGGTTGAAACCTACTCGACGGCACTCAACAACAACAACAACAAGGGGTCTTCCTCTTTTTCTTTGACACTCACCTAATCAAACAAGATATCATTTTCCAGTGATTGGTCTCTCCTAACAATACGTTTGAAGTATGAGAGGCAAAATCTGGCCATCCTGGCTTCCAAGGAGCACTCTGGCTGTACTTCTTCCAAAACAGATCTGTTTGTTCTTTGGGCAGCCCATGGTACTTTCAATATTCCCCTCCAACACTATAACTCACATGCATCAATTCTTCTATGGTCTTCTTTATTCACAGTCCAACTTTCACATGAATATGAGGTTATTGAAAACTCCATGGCTTGGGTCAGGTGCACCTTAGTTCTAAAACCAATATCTTTGCTCTTCAACACTTTACAAAGGTCTAGTGCAGCAGGATTGCTTAATGCAATACATTGTTTGATTTCTTGACTGCTGCTTCCATGAGTATTGGTTGATCCGAGAAAAATGAAATCTTTGACAAAGTCAATCTTCTCTCCATTGATAAGAATGCTGTTTAATGGTCCAGAGGTAAGGATTTTTGTTTTCTTTACATTGAGATGCAGCCCATACCAAAGGTTGTGGTCTTTAATCTTCATCAGAAAGTATTTTAAGTTCTTTTGACTTTCAGGAAACAAGGCTCTATCATCTGTATATCACACGTTGTTAATGAGTCTTCCTCCAATCCTACTGCCACACTTTTCGACATATAAACAAGCTTCTAGGATTATGTTTTTCAGCATACAGATTGAATAAGTATGCTGAGCGTATACAACCCTGTCAAACACCTTTCCTAATTTTAAACCATCCTGTGTTCCCATGTTCTTTTTGAATAACTGCCTCTTGGTCTATGTACTAGTTTCTCATGAGCACAATTAAGTGTTCTAGAATACTCATATTTCTCAATGTTGTCCATAGATTTCCATGAGTCAAACAGTCAAGAGCCTTTGTATAGTCAATAAAGCACAGGTAAATATTTTTCTGGTATTATAGGCTTTTAGTGACAATCCATCTGACATGAACAATTATATCCCTGTCCCACATCCTCTTCTGAATCTAAATTGATTCTCTACAAGTTTACTGTAAATGTATGGTTGCAGCCATTTCTGTATTATCTTTAGGAAAACTTTGCTCTCATAGGATATCAATGATATTGTCCAATGATTTCCACATTCCATTGGGTCACCTCTCTTTGAAATAGGCACATCTGTACCAATGGATTACATCTCAATGTAAAGAAAGCAAAAATCCTCACCACTGGACCAATAAACAACATTCTTATCAATGGAGAAAATATTGAAGTTGTCAAGGACTTCATTCTTCTCAACTATCAACACTCATGGAAGCAGCAGTTAAGATCAAATGATGTATTGTATTAGGCAAATCTGCTGCACAAGACATTTTTAAAGTGTTGAAGAGCAAAGATATCTATTTGAAGACTAAGTTGTGCCTGACCCAAGCCATGGTATTTTCAATAACCTCATATGCATATAAAAGCCAGACAGTAAATAAGGAAGAAGGTAGAAGAACTGATGCATTTGAGTTATGATGTTGGAGGAGAATACTGAAAGTGCCATAGACTGCCAAAAGAACCAATAGATCCATTTTGGAAGAAGTGCAACCAGAGTGCTCCTTGGAGGCCAAGATGACCAAACTTCGTCTCTCATACTTTGGAAATATTGTCAGGAGGGACTAGTCGCTGGAGAAAGATATCATGCTTGGTAAGGCAGCAGGTCAGAGAAAAAGAGGAAGACCCCAGGGAGTTGGACTGGCAAAATGGCGGTATCAATGAGCTCAAACATGGCAACAATTGTGAGGTTGGCCCAGGACCAGGCAGTGTTTTATTCTGTGGTTCATAGGGTCGCTATGGTCTTCTTTATTCACTGTCCATCTTTCACAAGCATATGAGGTTATTGAAAATACCATAGCTTGGGTCAGACACACCTTAGTCCTTAAGCTGACATCTTTGCTCTTCAACACTTTAAAACCTGTAGGTGCATGGATATTATCTAATCAAAGACAGCTTGTAGCTCAGGATATGTCTTGATATGTTCTTTTTGAGGATGAATAAGATGCCATTTCTGTTCAATTTGTAATTCCCAGTATAGTTGACCATGTGGTTGTCAGATCCAAAATCACCAATACCAGTCCGTTTCAGTTCACTACTTCCTAGGACAATGATATTTATGTGTACCATTTCATTTTTGACAATTTCCCATTTTCCTAGATTCACACTTTGTACATTCCATGTTGTGATTATTAATGGATGTTTACAGCTATTTTTATTCATTTTGAATTTTGCCCCATCAGCAAAGGAAGGTCCCAAGACCTTTATCCCATTTGTGTCATCATGATCGACTCTACTTTGAGCAGGCAGCTCTTCACGGTTCGCATTTTGAATGCCTTCCAACCTGAGGGGCTCATTTTTCAGCACTCTATCTGACAGTGTTTCACAGATATTCATAATGTTTTTGGTGACTAAATATTCGGAAGTAATTCATATCTCCTTCTTCCTAGTCTGTGTTCATCTGGAAGCTCATCTGAAACCTGTCCACTGTGGAAGACCCTGCTGGTATTTAAAATGCCCGTGGCATAGCTTCCAGTGTCACAGCAACACATAGGCCATCACAGTACAGCAAACAGACAGACGAGTGTTGGAGTCACACATAGGTTTTCCCAAATAGTTCTGTCATTCCAGAACTATCAGGCACACCTTAGTCCTCAAGCTGACATCTTTTCTCTTCAACACTTTGAAAATTTTTGTGCAGCAAATTTGCCTAACATGTGTGAATTAGAAGCCAACTCAGATTTCTGTTTTACCACTCAGCAAAAAGACAAGTTTACCTGCCAACTAGAAGATGCTGGCTTGAAGACATTAGTGACTCAAGTGATTTGACCATGGTCTTCTTCCATGAGGCACTGAATGTATGTTTTCATATTATCATCAGTAGTCCAAAATGCATACAGAAACAAGACATACTTTAAAACTAATGCAGAAGCAATATGAACTTCAGTGTTTACTAGTCCTTGTTCCAATCATCGTAATAACATTCCTTCCAATTGGACATCTTGGGAGAGGTTTTATTTTTAAGTTGGAAAGAAATGTGTAAAGAACAACAAAAAAAATTATATAAGGCAAGATAAAACGGAATAAAAAAATATATGGCAAGATACAAAGAAATGAAATGCCTCACGTGAATGCCTTTCAATGACTAGAATTGATGATCACTCTGATGACAAATAAGGCATTGAAGTTCTATATGACTTAGCATAATGTGTCAGTCTGGGCACTGCAAATTCTCTTCATGAATTTGTTTGCGTGTATGTGTGTGTGTGTTGAATGTACTTTTGATTTGGGATAAGATCTGCCTCTGAATCTACATCTGTGAATCCAGCTCGGTGCAGAAGCCCGCAGAGCTGTTTGTGGTTTGCTAGAGCTTAGAAAGCCACAGCAAATGAAGTTCAAGTGCTGAATGCATGCCTGGAAATCTTTTTATAGTCCAGCTCTCAGAATGCACATTCTCTGAAGCGTGCCCTTTGAAAACTCTCCTCACATATATGTTTTCCAGAACTATTGATGTATAACCCTCTTATAATAAGACTAACTCTTGAGTACATACCATTAACAGATGTTCAATGCAAATGACACAAATGCACAAACATGCTAACATACCTCAGAGCAGATTTCCCCTTCATGTGGGTATGGCCAGCTATTCGAACAGGAAAGCCCCCTAAGATGAATGGGAGACTGCCTACAGAATTTCCAAGAGAGGGAAGCATTTGATCCACCCCTGCGGCACAGTTTGAAGAGGGTTGTCATTGAGTTCCTTCCCAGTGCATCCAGGTGTTACCTATGCACCCTCTCTACCACATACAGGGAAATGATACTCCTCTTAGATTTCTTTTCCTTACAACTTTCATACAAACACTGAAACATCCTTCAAAGTCATTACTGAAAATGCCACCTTATGTGTATATGGCTCTTTAACAAGTCTCAGGCCATTTTCAACACATTGTCACAACAGGTTGTTCCAAGAACTATATGATATAAAGAAGTATGATTGTCATTTCTTTGGACAAAAATAATCCTAAGGTTTAATTGATGCATTTGAACTGTGGTGTTGACAAAGAGTCATTAATATACTGTGGACTCCCAGAAAAAAAAAAAAAAAAAAATCTTACAACAAATACATCCAGAATGCCCCTTAGAAGCAAGGAATGTAAGATATAGTTAATGGACTTTGGTAGTGACATCCCTGTAAAAGGACTTCATGGTTGGTAGAGGATCAATGGAAATGAAAGAAATACTGAAGAAGGTAAATGGACACAAAACAATGGATTCAAATATACCAACAATTAAGAAGATAGTACAGGAAGGAGCTCTGGTAGCGTAGTTGTTACGAATCGGGCTGCAAACCTAAAGGTCAGCTGTTCGAAACTACCAGCGTTTCCGGGGGAGAAAGATGAGGCTTTCTGCTCCTGTAAAGATTTACAGGAAACCCTGTACAGGGTCGCTATGAGTCGGAACCGACTCCACGGCACATTACAACAACAACAACAGGATGAGAAAGCATTCTTCTATCTATGGTACCGTTATGAGTAGGAATCAACTGACAACAATGAGTGTGGAGTCAGCAGTATTGATGGACACAAGCGTGGTAACACTAGAGAGGTTGGCTCAGGATTGAGCAATGTTTCGTTCTGCTGTGCATAAGGTCACTACGGGTTGATACTGACTCGATGGCACTGAACAACAACAATAGTCAGATATACAGTTAGAACTCAGATGTTGTTACCATGTGATTAACATGTTGTTATACAAATTGCTTGATATTATATAGATTGTTTTCTAAATTTTGGATAATATCTTTATATATTGTAATTTTACTGCCATTCAAGAATATTAGTGATTTTTTAAAGATGAAACATGATTCCCCATATACAAGTGTTCATCCTTAAAAAAAGATGCCCTCCTTTTTGACCAGCAGCGCCTTATTTGAAGACTTCTAAGCTTTTAGCATAGAGGTTACAAATCGGGCTATGAGCCACAAGGTCAGCAGTTCGAAACTACCAGCAGTTCCGCGGGAGAAAGATGAGGCAGTCTGCTCCTGTAAAGATTTACAGCCTTGGAAACCCTGTGTAGGGTTGCTATGAGTTGGAACCGACTCCATGGCACACAACAATAACAAAGCTTTTTCAAGGAAAAAATAAACTGCATACAGTAATCATGAAATGACAACAAAAGTAATTTATTTAATACACATACATTATCAAGATGCAAGGCAGGCTGTTGTTCAGTTTCTTTGAGTTGGTTTTGACTCATAGTGACCCTGTATACGGTGTCCAAGGAGCAGCTGGTGAGTTTGAACAGCCTGCCTTGTTGTCCAAAGCAAACTTGGGATCCAGTGCTTGTCCTGCAGTGCCACATCAGAACTTCATATGTTGTTGTTGTTAGGTGCCATTGAGTCGGTACTGACCCATAAGGATCTTATGTACAGCAAAACCAAACAATGCACTATCCTGGGCCAACCTCACTATTGTTGCCACACTTGAAACCACCGATGCTGCAACTTGGCCAATCCATCATGTTAGGGGTCTTCCTCATTTTCTCTGACCCTCCACCTTACCAAACATGATATACTTCTCCAGTGACTGGTCCCCCCTGACAATATGTCTGAAATATTAGAGACTAAGTTTGGCTATATTGGGTTCCAGGGAGCACACTGGCTGCAGTTCTTCCAACACAGATTTATTGGTTCTATTGGCAGCCCATGGCACTTTCAATATTCTCCTCCAACACCATAACTTGAATGCATCAATTCTTCTATGGTCTTCCTTACTCATTGTCCAGCTTTTGCATGCATATGAGGTTATTGGAAATAGCATGGCTTGGATCAGGCGCACCTTAGTCCTCAAGCTGACATCTTTGCTCTTCAACACTTTGAAAATTTTTGTGCAGCAAATTTGCCTAATGCAATATGTCACTTGATTTCTTGACTGCTGCTTCCATGAGTGTTGATAGCTGATCCAAGAAGAATGAAGTCCTTGACAACTTCAATCTTTTCTCTGTTGATAAGAATATTGTTTATTGGTCCAGTGGTGAGGATTTTTGTTTTCTTTACATTGAGATGTAATCAATACAGAAGGCTGTGCTCTTTGAACTTCATCAGTAAATGTTTTAAGTCCTCTTCACTTTCAGCAAGCAAGGTTGTATCATCTGATTATTGCAGCTTGTTAATGGGTCTTCCTCCAATCCAATGTCTTGTTTTTCTTCATATAATCCAGCCTTTCGGATTATTTGCTCAGCATGCAGTTTGAATAAGTATGGTGAAAGAATACAACTTTGTTGCACACCTTTTTAAATTTTAAACCATTCAGTGTTCCCGTGTTCTGTTCAAACAACTGCTTCTTGGTCCATGTACAGATTC
>NW_006408713.1:343892-358154 GCF_000296735.1 Chrysochloris asiatica
TAAAGTCATCTGAGGGTCAATTTGCATATGTTTGCTTTATTAAAATTTCTTATTGTTATTATTATTATTGCTAGGTACTGTCTTGTAGTATCTGACTCATAACAACTCCACCAGATCAGAATTAAACACGCTCTGGTCCTGCCTTATCCCCATAATCATTGTTAGGTTTGAGACCATTATTGCAGAAACTGTGCCAATTCATCTCTTCAGAGATCTTCTTCTTTTTCACTGGCCTTTTACTTGACCAAGGATAATGCACTTTTGCAGGGACCAGTCCTTCTTGAAAACATGCCCAAAATATATGAGATTGAGTCTTGTCATGCTCAATTCCCAGGAGAATATTAGCTGCACTTCTAAAAGTTCTTGTTGTTAAATGCCAGCAATAGATTCCAGCTCATAGAATCCAATTAGAGGATTTCTGAGGAGCAGCTGGTGAGTTTGAACTGCAGACCATGTGGTTCAAACTGACCTTGCAGTCCTGTCTGTGCTCATCCTACAATCCCTCTGAAATGTTCTTGTGAGAAGTGCTAATTATTACAGACTCTTGAAGAACGAAGCTCTGATGATTTTAATTTCTGACACTGGGAATCTGTTGATACAGAAAGAGCTCTGTAACCCCACTCAACTTGAGCTCAGAAAGTTAATATGAATGGTGAAACCCATCCACATAGAGTGCATTGTATAAGAAAGCAGCAATGCTACCTAACTCCCCCATTTTTTAGAAATAAAAACAGCCTGAAACCAGTAAACCACACGCTTATTTTTATTTTAAATACCCATACGGTAATTCTTAGACATCTATTGCCTCCCACAAGCAGTCAGGATCTGGATTCAGCCTATCCTGCTTTTTTTTTTTGCTGTCATTTGGCCTATAAATGTGGTTTTCAACTGTTTTGTGTTCAAGCTAACTTAAAAGTTTCATGTGAAACTATGAAATATCCAAGTTTACCTCAAAGATCCCAGATCTGAAGAAGAGTTTTGCTGTCTTCTTTATGTGTAACCAGTTTTTATGTTGTTCCTTTTCCTCTAGAAATTGAGGAAAACCTAAAAAGTATAAAAAGCAATAACAAAAAGAAAGGAAACTAATGCAGAAAGGCCACAAAGAGGCTCAAGGGATGTTCTGAAGAATGTTATATAGTGTGGAGTCCCAGTACTTCCATATTCTGACTCCAACACACTGAGCTCCTCAGAGTCACATGGCTGAGGTTTTCTCTCTGAGTTTCTACACAGAATGATACTTATGGCCGTAAGAAGTGTGGACATCTAGGGTAACTGCTGGCTGCTCTCTGATTCAAATATCCTCTCATTCCCACATTGGCAGACCCCAGAGAACTGCTCATCACCAAAGCCTCAGCCCCAGGAGTACCTTTTAGGGATGTTCCTCACTGCTTGTATTGGAAACACTGTCCTCATTGTCTGGCCTCCCACAGAGGACACATATCGCCCAGGGAGAATTTAAAACTTTCTGCTTTACTACAATAGTGTCAAAAATAGACTCAAAGACAACAGTGATTGAGATGGTGGAAGATCAAGTAATTCTTTTATACACAGTCAGAGCCTATCCAACCGCAGCTGGCAACCACCACCACCTTGCTTTATGGGTAATCTCTTTTGTTTTTTCTTGTTGAGTGTAAATTCACTAAGGACAGGATCTATAGATCTTCAATTTTCAATTGTCACACATACTTGGAACCAAGCTTATAATATATAAGTACAATATACATTTAGAAGAAATAAACTGGTTATTTCTAAGATATGCTTCCTTACAATGTTATTAATTCTCTAAAGAATAGACCAACATTAAACTGAAGAAAATGTATTTCCTAAATGTCCCTCAATAAAAATAGTATTAAAAATGCATGAGAGAAATGATCATCTATTTCAGACAATTAGCAAAATGTCATCAATAGAAATATTGTGGTGGAAAAATAAATGATACTATATTATAAAAGTGCTTTCTTGTGTTTCATGTTGGGAATTAAGAAAAAAAAAATTGGCAATGGTTAAGATCCTTGTTTGATTTGGCATTGATAGCTTTCCCATTGTGTCAAAATAAAGCACAATTGCTCAAGATGTTTTCGTACCTTGATGTTCAGGAGATTGACTGAATTTTGTCAGTGAAGTTATATGACCGATTCATCATTTCTTAATGCACTAGAGTTACCTGGTTCACCCACCACAGGAACAATCAGGAGAGTTGCATTGCTGAATGAATGTGATTTACATTGGCACAGGGAAGCCAAAACTATCTATCAAATTAAAGGAAAGGCTGGGACAGGGGCTTGGGCACGCTCATCACTATGTTTCAACAGGAATGTTTTGTAACGATGGTAGCTGAGGGGTCTAAAATGACTACAGGCTACAAAACTTTTTCTAAATTTCTACAAATAAGCAGTCATGAAAAAAAAAAAAAAAAACTTCCTAAGTGTTTATGTCCAGAAGGGAAACTGGCATCTCAGTGTCTTCAGGTTTCAGTAGAATGAATTAACCTAGCTCACAACAAGAGAGTTTTCTCCTACTCGAGCCAATATACTTCCTATTTGACATGAAATCATCATTCTTAATGGCCAGGTCTAGAAATATTCCATGGATATCCATGGCAATCTCATAGACCTGAATTATCCCACACATGCCTGCAGACTTACCCCATATCTACAACACTACTTCTATGGCTTCCGTTCGGGCTCTTGAATCTGTATGAGATTACAACTTTTCCACATGAGAAGAACTGATTAATAAAGACATTCTCTAACATTTTCCCCAAGGATATTCCCATGACAGCTAGACTGATAGAAGCAAAGTGTATTTGGAATCAGTTTAACCAAGGAAATGCAACTGTGTTGTTGTTGTAGGTGCCTTTGAGTAAGTTTGGACTTACAGCGGCCTTATGCACAGATGAAGGAAATACTGTTCAGTCTTGTATCTTCATTGCTCCATTGCTGCTACCGCTGTGCCCATCCATCTCATTGGAGGTCTTCCTCTTTTTTGCTGACCTTCCACTTTACCAAACTTGATGTCCTTCTCCAAGAACTAGTCCCTCCTAATAATATGTCTAAAGTATAGAGACAATCATGCCATCCTGGCTTCTAAGGAACATTCTGGATGTGTTTCTTCCAAAACAGACGTATTTGATCTGGCAGTCCATGGTACATTTAATATTCTTTTCATACACCATAGCTTAAATACATCGATTCCTCTACAGATTCCCTTATCAATTATCCAATTTTCGCATGTGAATGAGGCTATGCCGGAAGTGCCATTGAGTCGGTTCTGATCCATAGCAACCCTGTATACAGTTTCTGAGGAGCTGCTGGTGAGCTTGAACTGCCAACCTTGCAGTTCAAACAGCTTTGCAGTCTGGCACATTAACCCACAGCACCACAACAGGACTCCTTTTTAATAACCTCACATGGATGCGAAAGCTGGACAGTGAATTAGGAAGACCGTAGAAGAATTGATGCTTCTGAGTTATGGTGTTGGAGGAGAACATTGAAAGTGCTATGGGCTGCCAAAAGAACCAACAGAAGTTTGGTCAAGATGGCCAAACTTTATTTCTCATACTTTCGGACATATTGTCAGGAGGGACCAGTCACTGGAGAAGGATATCATGTTTGGTAAGGTGGAGGGTAAGAGAAAAAGAGGGAGACCCCAAGGATATGGATTAGCCTAGTGGCAGCATTGATGGACTCAAGCATGGCAACAGTGGTGAGGTTGGCCCAGGATAGGGCAGTGTTTCCTTCTGCTGTGCATAAGATCGCTATCAGTCAGTACCAATTCGTTGACACCTAACAACAACAAATGAGGCTATTGGAAATATCATGGCTGGGTAAAGCGCTCCTTTGTCCTCAAACTGAAATCTTTGCTCTTCAACACTTTAAAGAGGCCTTATGCAGTGTGATTGCCTAATGTGGTACATGCTTTAATATCTTGCCTGTTGCTTCTGCTTGTGTTTATAATGGATCCAAGTAAACTGACGTCTTTGACAATTTCAGTATTTTCTCCATTGATCTTGATGTTATTTATTGTTTCTGTACTAGGGATTTTTGATTTCTTTACACTGAGGTGTGACCCATATAGAAGGCTGTGGTTTGAGATCTTCATCAGTAAGTATTTTAAGTCCTCTTTGATTTCAGCAAACAAGATTGTATGATCTGTATATTGCAGGTTGATAATGAGACTTTCTCCAGTCCTGATGCCACATTTTTCTTCATAAAATTCATCTGTTCAGGTTGTTTGATCAACATACAGATTGAATATGTATAAAAAAAGAATACAATTCGGACACACAATTTTCCTTGTTTTAAACCATTCAGTATCACCTTGTTCTGCTTGAATGGCAGACTCTTGGTCTATGTACAGGTTCCCCAAGAGCAAAATTAAGTATTCTGGAATACCAATTCTTTTCAAATTATCCATAGCTTATCATGTTCCACACAATTGTAAACTTTTGCATGTTCAATAAAGCACAGGTAAACACATTCCTTGTTTTCTTTGCTTTCAGCCAAAATCTATGTGACAGCAGCAATGATATCCCTCATTCCATGTCCTCGTCTGAATCTGGCTTGAACCTATGGTATTTTTCTGCCAATGTACGATTGCAGCCATGTTTGAATAATTGTTAGCAAAATTTTACTTGCATGTGGTATTAACCATATTGCCTGATGATTTTCACATTCTATTGGGTCACTTTTGTATGGAATGGGCACAGATATGGATCTCTTCCAATCAGTTGGCCAGTTAGCTGTCTTTAAATTTCTTGGCTAAGATGAATGAGTGTCTCCAGTGCTGTATCTGTTTCTTTCAAGATTTCAGTGTGTATTCAATCAATTCCCATGAGCCTTGTTCTTTTCCAATGCCTTCCCTGCATGTTGCACTTCTTCCTTCAGTACCATTGGCTCTTGATCCTATACTACCTATTGAAACGTTTGAACATTGAGCATTTATTTTTAGTACTGTGAATCTGTATATTTCTTCCATCTTCTTTTGATGCACTCTGCATCACTAAATAGTTTATCTATGATGTTCCTGTTGGTAGGTGCTATCTAGTTGACACTGACTCATAGCAACTCTTTGCACAACAGAACATAATGCTGACTGATCCCGAGCCAACCTCACAATCATTGCTATACCTGAGCCCAATTGATGTTGTTACTGTGCCAATTCATCTTGTTGAAGTCTTTCTCTTTTACTCTGACCCTCCATTTACCAAACACAATATCCTTCTCCAGGGACTTGTTCCTTCTGACAATATGTCTGAAGTATTGGAGATGAAGTCTGGTCATTCTGGCTTCAAAGGATCACTCTGGATGTACTTCTTCCAACACATATCCGGTTGTCAATTCTGCAGCACTATTTACAAAAACAAAAATATGGAAACAACCTAAGTGTCCATCAGTGGAAGAAAGGATAAACAAACTTTGGTCCATACACACAATGGAATACTATGCTACTTTAATGACTAACGATGAAGCAGGAAAAAAAAAAACCCCTCATAACATGGATGGATCTTGAAGACATTTGTTGTTGTTGTTGTTAGGTGCCATTGAATTGGTACTGACTCATAGCGACCTTCCAAGAAATTTGGAAGACAACTGTCTGGCCGACTGATTGGAAAAGATAAATGTTTATGCCCATTCCAAAGAGAGGTGACCCAAGAGAATTGGACAATCTCTGTGATATCTCAAGCGAGTAAAGTTTTGCTAAAGGTAATACAGAAATGGCTACAATCATACATTGACAGAGAAATTCCAGAGGTTCAAGTTGCATTCAGAAGAGGCCGTGGAACGAGAGATATCATTGCTGATGTCTGATGGATCTTGGCTAAAAGCAGAGAATATCAGAAGGATGTTTACCTATGCTTTACTGACTACACAATGGCTTTTGATTGTGTGGATCATGACAAGCTATGGACAGCATTGAGAAGTATGAGTATTCCAGAACACTTCATTGTACTTTTGAGAAATCTGTACTTAGACCAAGAAGCAGTTGTTCGAACAGAACATGGGAACACTGGATGTTTTACAATTGAGAAAGTTGTGAAACAGGGTTGTATTCTTTCACCATACTTATTCAACCTGTATGCTGAGCAAATAATACGAGAAGCTGGGTTCTATGAAGAAAAACGTGGCATCAGGATTGGAGGAAGACTCATTAACAACCTGTGATATGCAGATGATACAACCTTGATTGCTGAAAGTGAAGAGGACTTGAAACATTTACTTATGAAGATCCAAGAGCACAGCCTTCGATATGGATTACATCTCAATGTCAAGAAAACAAAAATCCTCACCACTGGACCAATAAACAACATTCTTATCAATGGATAAAAGATTGAAGTTGTCAAGGACTTCATTCTTCTTGGATCAACTATCAACACTCATGGAAGCAGCAGTCAAGAGATCAGATGACGTATTGCATTGGGCAAATCTGCTGCACGGGAACTTTTTAAAGTATTGAAGGGCAGAGATGTCAGCTTGAGGACTAAGGTGCACCTTACACAAGCCATTGTGTTTTCAATAGCCTCATATGGATGCAAAAGCTGGACAGTGAATAAGGAAGATCATAGAAGAATTGATGCCTTTGAGTTGTGGTGTTGGAGGAGAATACTGAAAGTGCCATGGGCTGCCAAAAGAAGTGCAGCCAGAGTGCTCCTTGTAGGCCAGGATGGCTAAGCTTCTTCTCTCCTGCTTTGGACATATTGTCCGGAGGAAACAATCATTGGAGAAGGATGTCATGCTGGATATAGTGGAGGGTCAGAGAAAAAGAGGAAGACCCCTAATGAGATGGATCAGCCAGGTGGCATCATTGATGGACTCAAGTGTGGCAGCAGTAGTGAGATTGGCCCAGGATCGGACATTGTTTCGTTCTGCTGTGCATGGGGTCGCTATAAGTCGGTTCCGACTCGATGGCACGTGACAACAACAACATAGCGACCTTATGCACAACAGAACGAAACACGGCCCGATCCTGGGCTACCTCATTAATGTTGGCATGCTTGAGTTCATCGATGCTGCTACCTGGCCAATCCATCTCGTTGGGGGTTTTCCTCTTTTCTCTGACCCTCCACCTTACCAAACATGATACCCTTCTCCAATGACTGGTTCCTCCTGACAATATGGCCCAAGTATGAAAGACGAAGTTTGGCCATCTTGGCTTCCAAGGAGCATTATGGCTACACTTCTTCCAAAAGGGATCTATTGGTTCTTTTGGCAGTCCATGGCACTTCCAATATTCTCCTCCAACACCGTAACTCAAAAACATCAATTCTTCAACAGTCTTCCTTATTCACTGTCAAGCTTTCTCATTCATATGAGGTTATTGAATATACCATGGCTTGGGTCAGGTGCACCTTAGTCCTTAAGCTGACGTCTTTGCTCATTAAAACTTTAAAAAAGTCTTGTGCAGCAGATTTACTTAATACAATACATCATCGCATGTCTTGACTGCTGCTTCCATGAGCGTTGATAGTTGATCCAAGAAGAATGAAGTCCTTGACAACTTCAATCTTTTATCCATTGATAAGAATGTTGTTTATTGGTCCAGTGGTGAGGATTTCTGTTTTCTTTACATTGAGATGCAATCCATACTGAAGGCTGTGCTCTTTGATCTTTATCAGTAAATATTTTAAGTCCTCTTCACTTTCAGCAAGCAAGATTATATCATCAGCATATTGCAGGCTGTTAATGAGTCTTCCTCCAATCCTGATGACACATTTTTCTTCATATAACCCAGCTTCTCAGATTATTTGCTCAGTATACAGGTTGAATTAATTTTGTGAAAGTATACAACCCTGTTACACACCTTTCTTAATTTTAACCAATTCAGTGTTCCCATGTTCTATTTGAACAACTGCCTCTTGGTCCATGTACAGATTCCTCATGAGCACAATTAATTGTTCTGGAATATTCATACTTCACAATGTTTTCCACAGCTTATCATGGTCCACACAATAGAAATCCTTTACATAGTCAATAAAGCACAGGAAAACATCGTTCTGATATTCTCTGCTTTCAGCCAAGATTCATTGGACATCAGCAATGATATCTCTTGTTCCACTGCCTCTTCTGAATCTGGCTTGAACCTCTGGAAGTTCTCTATCAATACATTCTTGCAGCCATTTCTGTATTGCCTTTAGTAAAACTTTACTCGCATGGTATATCAAAGACATTACCTGATGATGTCCACATTCCATTGGGTCACCTCTCTTTGGAATAGGTACAAATATGGATCTCTTCCAATCAGTCAGCCAGATAGCTGTCTTCCAAGTTTCTTGGTATAGATGAATGAATGCTTCTTGTGCTGCCTCACTTTCTTGAAAGATTTCAATTTTTATTCCATCAATCCCTGTGCCTTGTTCTTTGCCAATTTCTTCAATGCACCTTGGACTTCCTCTTTCAGTACCATTGGCTCTTGATCATCTGTTATCTCTTGAAACAGGTGAACATCAACCATTTCCTTTTAGTACAGTGACTGTGTATACCTTCCATCTTCTTTTGATGCTTTCTGCATCATTCAATAATTTGCCTGGAAAATCCTTCAATAGCGAGTGTTGAGGCTTGAATTTTTTTCTTCAGTTGGCCCAGCTTGAGAAAATGCTGATCGTGTTCTTCCTTTTTGGTTTTCTGATTCCAGATCTTTGCACATTTTTTGGTAATATTTTACTTTATCTTCTCGAGCTGACCTTTGAAAATTTTTGTTCAGCTCTTGGACCTCCTCATTTCTATGCTGGAGAGCAAGCTTTAATGTCTCTCTGATGTCCATTGTGATCTTTTCCTTCTTTCCTATCTTCTTAATGACTTTTTGCTTTCTCTCTGTATGATGTTATTGATGTCATTCTACAACTCCTCTGGTCTTCAGTGTTCAGTATTTAATGTCTCAAATCTGTTCTTCTGATGATCTCTACATTCAGGTGGGATATTTTCAAGGTCATATTTTGGCTCTCATGGACTTGTTTTAATTTTTTTCAGCTTCAGTTTTTATTTGCATAAGTGATTGGCTTACCTAAAAGGGGTACTAGAATTTGCCCAGTGAGGTAAGCTTTTTTGGTGTATGGGGCTTTAGGTGGCAGTGAAGCCCATCTAGAACTTTCTAGTTGGGACATTTCCACTTGAAAGGCCATGCAGAGTAACCAAGGGCAGCTAGAGGAACAGAAGATACTTCTTGATAGAAAGACCATCAGGAGACAAAATGTTAAATTCTGCAGACTGTTTGCCTGTTACAAGCAAGTTTTTCACCTAAGAGCCATCAAGGTAAGAAAAGTCAGCCTCTCAGGATAAACCCCATTTTAAGACTGAAACTCTAAGAGAACACATGAGCATGTTTGTAAGCTTGCTGGTGACAAACATGTTCTCCTTATGAGTGGAAGTGGGGGAAGCTAGCGATGAAAACATGGGCTGAATTCTACTATTGCCCATAGACTCCCATCGACTTGAGATGAGAGAGAGAAGAGGAAGGGCTCATTAACCTGAAGTTTCAGGAGACTTGAGAACTTCTGAGCCCATGGACATGGACACTGACCTAGCCACAGGGACCTAGAGCTGAGAGTGAAGCAGCCAGTCAGTCTGAAGTAGGGGAAGACACACAAGAATGCCCAAACTTAGAGATAATACTCATTTGGCCTAGATAGGATGGCTTGCCAATTAGAATTCTACTACAGGAAGGCAAGAGCTCTGGTAGCGTAGTGGTTACGAATTGGGCTGTGAACCTTAAGGTCACCAGTTCGAAACTACCAGCTGTTCTGTGGGAGAAAGATGAGGCTTTCTGCTTCTGTAAAGATATACAGCTCAGAAACCCTATACAGGGTCACTATGGGTTGGAACCAACTCCATGGCACATAACCACCACAGAAAGCTAGAGAAGTTTTGTTACAGAAAGCAAGTATACATTTCTACAATTTGCTAAACTTGATATTTGTTTATGGATGTAGTTGCTTACAATACCAATCGAGAGGGAAGGAGTCTTCACACATCGATCAAGCCTTTCCTCTCAGTACACAGGGTTGATAGGAATGTCAACATAGACATTGACTACCTTAAATGGGGTGGGGGTGGGGATAAAGTCATGAGGTGACTGGCTTACAAGTTTTCAAGAGTATGCTTAGTTTCACAGTGAGAGGGTAGGGTAGAATCCCCACTAAGTAGTTTTCTTCTTGTCTAGATGGATCTGGTGAAAGGGGATGGGGAAGGATGGGGATAGGATTATTTGGATTCTAAGTGAGTGATTGTTAACATGACTAATTGTGATTGTCACAATTTTAAAGGTAAAAGGTGTATATTAAAAAGATGAAAGTAGTTAATCTTTCATTCCAGGAACAGAAGACCTTAGGACCATCAGTAGTGAAGAGCATGAGTGGAACATGGGGTCTTAACCAGAGAAGCAGTGACACCAAAGATGGAAGCAGAGGTGATAGCAAAGAGAGAAAGAATAGCTGAGAGTCACGGAAAGAGAAAGAGTGTGTGCCATTGGGCAGGAGGCTGACTTGCAATATGTGACCTTTGGTCATTTACATGAATATGTATTTTCTATGTGTTTTGTATACTTCAAAACAATAACAAAAAAAAAAGGGAATACAGGCAAATACTGGTAATTGATGGTGCATGGAGGGGATTGTAATCATTGCAATGACACAAAATATAATTCATTGAGGATAAAACTGATGTTCTGTCCTGTAAACTATCATTCAATTCACAATAAAAACTAAAAAAGAAAAAAAGAAAGAAGGAAAAAAAACCTCTCAACAGGCTCATTTCATTAAATCAGATCTGTGCCTGCAACAACAAAAAAATTCATATATAATTGATCCTTAAGTTATTCTTTACCCTCCCCCCACTGCCAGGAAGTAACTCTCTCAAGTATAAAACAATGATGTGGAGCAGGTGTGGTGCCTAGCACTCAGAAGATCTGAAATAATCCAGTGAAAACCTGAAGATGCACATGTACTGACTTTAGACATACACAGTTATCAGAATTTCCATTATGTTCCAATCAAATTCAGCAGACACAGTTTACTCCATGGGACTATAACTCCTCTTCTGAAGTACATTCAGATGCCTGAATTACACATTTAATGAATCAGCAAGTGCTTGTTATACAGAATGCCTAGGATAGTTTACTTTTTGTTTTCTTCCTTAGAGGTGAGTTCAACCAACTGCAACCACATTTTACATTGATTTACTCTACTGAGGAATGGAAAGTTTATAGATAAAGCACTTTTTCACTTTTTATGAAAACGATGAGTTATCAAAATTTTGCTGTAAGGCACAAGATTCAGTGCCATCTTCATTCAAATCCATTAAATATACCGGAGACCTGGCTGTCAATAGGATCATGGAGTAAATTTAATTTCCAGAGCCAATACAGAGCCAGCTGCATTAAGTATAAGATCATTCTGGCACATTATTCATTTGAATGGTATGTAAGGCATTGTCTAGACAAGATATAAGCCCAAGTTTTCAGAGGCAATCTGTACATAAAATGAAGTATGCCAAGGTCATAAAGAATACTAATAACGCAGATCTGGCTTATTAACCAATATTGATTGCCTTTACTCTGACACGGTCCAGAAACCTCAGAATTGAAAATGTAAGATGTTCAGGGCTAACACTTGTTCCCACACACCAGTAAATATTTGGAAGCATTTGCTAGGTGTGAAGGTCTTTTTGTTTTCATTTCATGGTAACAACTGAATTTGCAATTCTTAACAAAGTGATAGCATGATAATGCATTTATGAATTCTGGGAAAAACTAAAATTATTAATATTAGCATTAGCTGGCAATGTCTACAGTTCATGATGTTTTTGATGAATATTTGTTGTCATCCTAAGTGCTACTCCATGATTATTTCATTAGATTATTGTCTTTCTAGGAGTTTCCTGCTCAACCTCATGCAAAACTAGTTGTCAGCATTAATTAATTACTGGCCTCAAACCTGGCTGAGACGTTTCACTTCAAGGTCAATAACTGCTCTGTGATTCATTCACTACAACTTTAAAGAACTAAGCCTGGAAAATAGTGACAGGTCTTGAGGTTCCTCTACAAGAAACAAAAGTTAAAATATCTAGTCACCAGAAAATAGCTACTGGAGTCTGGGGTGGCCTTTCTTGCCAGTTAGACATCAGTACAACTTAATACTAACACAGAACCGGGCAGTGTTTTCTTCTGCTGTGCATATGGTCTCTGTGAGTTGGTACCGACTCAATGGCACCTAATAACAGCAACAGCAACTAGCAGGGAGTCCTGATGAGGCACTGTTGAATAAGCACGGGACTGCAAACTGCAAGGCCAGCAGTTCAAATCAACCAGCTGCTCCTCAGAAACCCTATACAGGGTCACTATGAACCAAAATCAATTCCATGGCACTTAACAACAACAACAACAACAAAAATATTAGAGAAAACAACCCCAAATTATCAGTAGTGGTTTATACGATTTTCCTAATCTGTCATGTTAGAAACCACGTGGACCAAGGTGATAGAAAGACCTGGGTTAAAATCCCAAGTTCACCGCTTATAGTTTGGTATCCATAATTGCCTTTTCTTTCATTCCTGTCTTTTTAATGATCTTTTGCATTCTTCATATATGATATTCCTGATATCATCCTACAGCTCTGCCAGTCATCAGTCATTAGTGTCTGCTGCATCAAATTTGCTCTTAAGACAGTTTCTAAATTCATTTGGGATATGTTCAAGGCCATATTTTGCTCTAGAGGACTTGTTTTAATTTTCTTTAGTTTCAGCCAGAACTTGCAGATGAGCAGTTGATGGTCTGTTCTACATCAGCCCTTGGCCTTGTTTTGGCTGATGATATTGAACTTTTCCAGTCTGTTCCCACTCTTGTAATCAATCTGACTACTGCACATTCCATCTGGAATGTCCATATGTATAATCACATTTTATGCTGTTTAAGAAAGGGATTTTCAGTAAGTAAAAAAATTGGTCTTGCCCAATTTCATCATGCAATTTCCATCAGACATCAGCAATAATATCCCTCATTCCACATGCAGAATATATGAAATTGGGAAGTGACCTAGATTACTGTAGAGTTATGGTCTAAATGTAGTCTAGGAAAGACCTTAGAGGAGGTTCAACACCTAAGTAACCTAAGTATAAGGAATGGCTCTTCTCCTACAGGAGGGTACCTCTGACTGTTGAGGAACTTTAAAAAATTTAAGGTTGTATCAGCCCCCAGGGAACCTGGAAATTAGAACAGCTACATATGAAGTTTCATAATTTATGAGAATTAAATTAGTATATCCCTACATTGTAAAGAGAAGAGCTTTAGGGGGAATAAACCATATAATTTAACAAGGAAATTCCATAGAAGGAAGGATGGTGAGACTTCTTATGTACTTGGGACATGTTATGAGGAAGGAGCATTTCTTAGATACGGAAACCACACTAGGTAAATGGTGAAACAGAGGAAGACTCTCAGTGGAAAGGGTTGGCACAGTGGCTCCAGAAACAGCAAAAATTGTGCAAATGGCACAGGACCAACCAGCTGTTTGCTCTGTTGTGCATAGTGTCACGTGAGTCAGAACCAACTTGACAACACCTAATAGCATATTTAAGCAGCTAAGACACCCTCAGTTGCAGAACATTGTTTTTCTACAAATTAAAATACATGATCAACTTTAATTTCCCATACCTAAGCACAATCTTGTATCCTTTAAGAAACTTGCACTAGTTACCAGAAGGTAACTAGATTCTGATAAGAAGGCACACATTTTTAGATGATTAAATATGGTTGCATTCAGCTTAGATTCCTATGATTATTGTCCTAATTTATAAATACAACGTTTTCCTTTGAGAAGCAAACTAACATTATGTCATTAAAAGCACAGTACCATATATAAATTATATATAAATTCAAAGATTTTGTTGTTGAGCTCATTCAACAGATTTCTACTGAAATCTAGATCAAGGGCCATTCTAAATACTTGGGAATGCTAAGAAAAGGAAGACCTACACACCAGCAATTACTAGTCTAATGGTGATGTTTAGGCAAACAACTACTTTACAGTATAGTTAAGTGCTATCCTTACTGAATAACGCTGAGAGAACTGTCCATGTTACACACAGACTCTGCATACACTAAAGAGAGATCATTCTGCCTCAGGACACAACTATAAATAATGCTGATGTTGAATTTGTGGTTGTTGTCTAAAATTATGTGTCTATCCATGTGTGTTTATTCATCTGAATCCAACAGGTGAAATTCATTTTATGAATTGACATCTTTATCAAAGAAATATAAAAAGAAACATAG
>NW_006408713.1:358694-359945 GCF_000296735.1 Chrysochloris asiatica
TATATATATGTTGTTGTTGCTGTTAGGTGATGTCAAGTTAGTACTGACTCATAGTGACCATCTGCACAACAGAACGAAACACTGCCTGGTTCTGGGCCAACCTCACAATCATTACTATTCCTGAACCCATCACTTTCACCATTGTGTCAATCCATCTCAATGGGGTCTTTCTTTTTTTCTAGGACCCTTCACTTTACTAACCATGATAAATTGCTCTGGTTTATCTTGACAACATGTCCAAAGTATGAGAGACAAGTTTGGCCATCTTGGCTTCCAAAGGGCACTCTGGTTGTACTTCTTCCAGCATAGCTCTGTTTGTTCCTTTGGCAGTCCATCATATTTTCAATATTATCCTCCAACACCATAGCTCAAATGCATCAATTTTTCTATGATCTTCCCTATTCACTCTCCAACATTCACTTGCATATGACGTTATTGAAAATACAAAGTCTTGAGTCAGGCACACCTTAGTGCTCAAACTGACATCTTTGCTCTTCAATACATTAAAGAGGTCTCATGCAGCAGGTATACCTAATGCAATACATCATTTTAATTTTTGACTGCTGCTTCCATGAGTGTTGATGATTGATCAGAGCAAAATGAAATCTTTGACAACATCACTCCATTTATATGGATGCTTATTTGTACACTTGTGATGATTTTTGTTTTCATTACATTGAGGAGCAATCTATACCAAAGGCTGGCGGTTTTTATTCTCATCAGTAAGTATTTAAAGTCCTCATACGTCTACATATACGGTAGTCATGGTGTACCATAGAGTCAGTTCTGACTCATAGCAATCCTGCATAGGGTTTCTGAGACTTTAAATCTTTATGGGAGTAGAAAGCCTCATCTTTAACTCATGGAAAGCAGTTTCCTACTGCTGACCTTGAGGTTAGCAGCCATAAGCATGTGGAGGCTCGCTAGGATAGACATTGGATTGTGAACCATAGGTTGGAAGTTCAAGCCCACCAGCCACTCCATGGGAGAAAGATGAGACTTTCTTTTACTGTACAATTTTACAGCTTTGGAAACCCTATACAAGGTTTGTTGTTGTTATTGTTATGTGCGATGGAGTCGATTCCGACTCATAGCGACCTTGTACAGGGTTTCCAAGACTATAAATCTTTAGGGAGGAAGCAGAATGTCTCATCTTTCTCCTGCCGAACAGCTGGTAGTTCCAAACTTCTGACCTTGCAGTTTGCAGTCTGATTTGTAATCACTATGCTACCAGAGCTCCTTCTATACAGG
>NW_006408713.1:360151-404394 GCF_000296735.1 Chrysochloris asiatica
TGTGCTATTGGTAATGGTTCATAGTGACGCTTTACAGGGTTTACTAGGAGAGACTGGTGGATTTGGACAACTGAGCATGCATTTCAAAGGAAATTTGTGGTTCAGTGTTTATCCTAGAATGCCATCATAGCGACATTATATAGGATTTCCAAGGAGAAGCTATAATGTGTTTAAAAACTGCTAAATTTTTAAGTGATTTGATTAATGACCCTTTAATGTAAAAATTTTGCTTTTTGTGAAAACCATTAAGGAATTGTTTGTTGCTGTTGTTTTTTCTTCCAAGATGAATCCATGCACTTTACATTTTATGTATGGGAGAAATAGAGTCTGAATTTGGAGTAAACAAAAAAATAAAAGACAGAGTTTAACATAAAGGGAAAACAACCCTTAAAGAATGTAATCCTATGGCCTCCTGGTCTTAGAGTGGACCACACACTGATCTTGGACCTCTCAAGTGACCAAATAAGTGATGTAAATGTGATTATTACCAAGATTTTATGTAAAAGAGTTAGACAGCCTCTTTCTGGGGTAAACTGAGAGATCACCAATGCGCATCATTGTGCAATATAGATCCAAATAACAGCGCCATCTGTACAAAGTATCTATTGAGTTCCATAGAAGTATGTTGCAATGATAACTAACAATAGCAACTACAATACATAATTAATAATAATTTTATAATATTAGCAGATTGTATGTGTTATAGGAAAAAGAAGACTAAACAAATCTGTCTTGGAAGGAGTACAGCCAGAAAGCTCCTTATAACCCAGGATGATGAGACTTTGTCCTTCATACTTTGATCATGTTATAAGGAGGGACCAGTCCCCATAGAAGGACATCATGCTTGGGAAAGTAGAGGGTCAGTTAAAAATGGAAAGAGTCTCCAAGAAGTTGGATTGACACAGTGGCAGCAACAATGGACTCAAAGGTAGCGACTATTATGAAGATGGTGTAAGATTAGGCAGTCATTCCTTGTCTTGTGTATATGAGTCATAGTTGATCAGATGGCATGTTAACAACAACAACATAATAGGAAGTATTGGGGTTGGTCTGAAATTTTCATTAAGATCCTAAGCTGGAAGCTGGACTATCTGGTTTAGTGATTGCCACACCTTACCTAATACCTGGTATCCTGGTGTGGCGCTGTGGGCTAATGCGTCAGTCTGCAAAGTCATTTGACGTGCAAGGTCAGTGGTTCAAGCTCACCAGGTTCTCCTTGGAAACCCTATACAGGGTCGCTATGGGTCGGAATCAACAATGACAACCTAACACCAGGATCTTTCAAGAGGGCACTGTATAGTTTTCCCATGGCTTCCCATCTTGTAAATGTTGATCTACTGATGCTGCTTCCTTAAGTTACAACACAGAGTGCAATTCAGTGAGATTGCACTTCACAGAAAGGCAGTGAAGCCCTAACCTTTAGAGCACACTCTAAGTTGTTTCCTAGTAGAGAATTTATTTACAGTAAATGCAGGATTTAAATGCTTTAGTGATAATAACTTCTCTATCAGAGAGTCCTCAGTCAAAGCATGTAGATTCTCCTTGGAGGATTCATATCAACAAATAAACTTCGATGGTGACATAAAGGAAGAGTCAGAATATCCAGCTTTGCATACATACAATCCTAAGAGGCTTCTCACTGGAAAAAAAAAAATAATAATAATCAAGGTTCTGAGAAAACTGACGAGTCCATAATTCTATCTGAGACTACATCTGGGTCTTGGAGAGATTAATGAAATAAGTGTATGTAAACTTGAGGCAGTGTAAGGATAATATCAAAGTAGTTGGGGTGGTTGAAGGAAATGGAAATACTAAGTGAGAATGTTAAATGAAGTTTTCCAGGGGCTTTTGCTTAATGAATGTTACAGTTTGGACCAGTTGCGCTGAAACTCTCTCTTGACAATTGCTTGCAAGTTAAGTTGCTCACCAGTTCCCTCAGAAGGAAATCTATATAATCTTTTGACTGAAATATGTTTTTCCTGGGATTTCATGACATGGTTGGTCTTCTACAGTCAAATCCTGAATGAAGAGGACTCATTCTGACTTTAGGTTCTCCACAGATACTGTACTATATCATCAGTTCATAGGCAGCGATAATAGGAAAGTACTCTGCTTACTTATTCCTCCTGCCTCTGTTTTGAAGTCTCCACATCTGCATAACCAATTGACCTGTTACATTAGGGGTTTTCTTTTTCCTCAATTTAATATTTTCTTTCCTAGGTTTTGATAAAAGAGTACAGGAAAAGATTTCACTGTAATAGCTAAGTCATTCATGTATTTTTTATCCCTTTTTCTAGGCAGACTGACATCTTGTTCATTCTTTCTGACTACTGCTCAGCATTGAGCAGATGTTTTCACTGAGCTATGATGATTTTTAGGTCTTATCCTCAGGAGGCTACAACTAATTCAGAGCCCATTCCTTCCAGTGCATTTCACCTTGCTCTGTCTACAACAGATTTCATCTGCCATCATGTTGGCCAATTACTGAATTTTGTTCAGTCCATCTAGAATGTTTCTCTGTCCTCTGTGGTCTTGACTAACCTAATAATTGTGTGTCATCAGCACATTCCACCCTCTTGTTACTCACTCACATTTAACATCAGTAATAATGGGCATTGAACTTTACTCCTCACACTGACTCACCCTTTGATACTGGTGGGAAAGCAGAGAGGAGCCCCAATATGCATTTAAATATCACTATTCTGGTAGTTTCCATCAACCAACACTACCTGTTACAGTTTTAAAGAAAAAGTATGTGACCACATTAGCTTTTCTCCCATTTTGTCAGAATCAAAAATGAATTCACAATTTCAGTCATTCTTCTTCTGGGTGTTTTGTACTTGAGTAGAATCCCCCAACCTGTTCAATCGTCTTCATGAATACATGATTGGGAAACACCTTTAATTCAAAAGAGGAGTTGAATGATTTTCCACAAATACATTCAAAGAGAACATTAGCTTTGTATCGACATCTGTGGTCAAGGATCCCATAATTCAAAGAAAGCAAGGAGAGGACGAAACAAAGCCATCCTCAGTTCAGGCAGGAAGGGTACTAGGCTGGGTCCCTAACTCTCCAGCACTCTTCCCTAAATCCATAGGTTGTAATATGAGCTCTGGTAGCGTAGTGGTTATGAATCGAGCTGCTAACCTCAAGGTAGGCAGTTAGAAACTACCAGCTGTTCCCAGGGAGAAAGATGAGGCTTTCTGCTCCCATAAAGATTTATGGCCTCAGAAACCCTGTATAGGGTCACTATGAGTTGAAACCGACTCCATGGTACTTAACAACAATATGAAATTGCAGAAGCCGAGACGCACACTGTCTCTTCACTATTACATAAATCATCATTGAAATATTCTTCACCCATGGAATTTGAGCATCCAATCAGGACAGGAAAAAAATCACAATGCAATTACAAAGAAACAACTTGTAAAATCACAATGCAATTACAAAGAAACAACTTGTAAAATCACAAATCACTATCCAGTTTAAGACAGAGAAGGTATGTTTCAGGATTGTATCATTTTATCATATGTATTCATTCTGTGTGCTGAGAAAATAATCTGAGAAGTTGAAATTTTGGAAGAAGAATGTGGTATTAGGATTGGAGGAAAATTCATTAACAACCTGAGATATGCAGATAATACAACTTTGCTTGCTGAAGAGTACTTACTGATGAAGATCAGCCTTCAGTATAGATTATGCCACAGTGTAGAGAAAATAAAAATCCTCAAAACTGGGCCAATAAGCATTATCATGATAAAGGTAGAAAAGACTGAGTATGGAAACAGCAGTCAGTAAACCAAATGATGCATTGCATTGGTGAAGTTGGCTCTTTAAAGTTTCAAAGAGCAAAGACATCGCTTTGCCCCTTACGGTAGGCCTGACCCAATCAGTGATATCCCTTAACCTAAAATGCCTGTGAAAGTTAGACATTGAATAAAGGAAAAATGATGCATTTAAATTGTGTTGGAGAAGAAAGCTGGACTGCCAAAAGAAAGAACAAATCTGTTTTGAAATAAGTACAGCCCGAATGCTTTCTAGAAGAAATGAAGGTGAGACTTCCTGTTGCTTCTTTGGATATGCTATCAGGAGGGATAACTCCTTGGAGAAGGAAATTATGCTCATTAAAAAGTAGAGGACCATAGAAAAAGAGGAAGTTCCTCCATGAGATAGATTGACTCAGTGTTTGCAACAATGGGTTTAAACACAGCAACCTTTGGAAGATGTCATAGGACTGGGTGGTGTTTCACTCTGTTTTGCAAAGGGTTGTTATGAGTATGACCTATGTTGAGGAGGCAGCTCTGCCTCAATTGTACTATGAATGCCTTCTAACCTGAGGGGCTCATCTTCTGGCACTATATCAGACACTGTTTAAGGTTTTCAGTGGCTGGTCTCTCTGAAGTGGACTACCTATTCTTTCTTCCAAGTCTGTTCTTAATTTGGAAGCTCTGCTGAAACCTGACCCCCATGGGTGACCCTGATGGTATTTGAATCACCAGTGCCATAACCTCCAGCATGATGGCATTAGCCCAGCCACTACAATTTGACAAAGTGACAGAGCTTTGAGGAGGACAGGATCTTAAGACTTCATTTTATGATTTGGTAAATGAAAGAGCAGAGACTCTGGTGGGTCACCCATGTCACACCTCTGTATGTGCACTTATGTGGCCCAAGTAGTAGAGACAGATATCTTAACCAATCAGAAAACTGTGGATTCCACAGAAGCTAACGTTTTCTTTACTGAGCATTCTCGAGTTGTGTTCCCCTGGACACCCTCTCATTTCCTGAGCACCACATTGTGGACTCATGGAAACTGATGTCTATAATAAAATTGTGTCCTGGCATGGTTCTCTAGGATAAGCACTGGACTGCTAACTGATCATTCACCAACCACTCCTTAGAAACCCTATACAGGGTTGCTCTGAGTCAGAACCCACTCCAGGGTACTTAACAACAATTGCATAGGATAGTAGCACTTGGGGTTTGTTTTCCCTGACTCTTTTAAAAGAAAATGTATGTGAGTTTTCACTCTGAAGGGAGAGCAGCCAGACAAATTCCCTTCATGATTTAGTTCAGGACAGTATAACCCCTCTCATACTTCTTACTTTCTCATTCTTGCCTGCTGGCTAATTGAATGTGAGATTTCATGCAAAGGGACCGATTCTGAATTGAAAACCTTTCTGTCTTATGGCATGGCCTGGACCAATATGAGGGAAACTTTATAGCTTAATCTTGTGGCACCATCCCAGATCCAGAGCGTGTCGCAGGCTGTCTTTCTCCCTGAAGTGTCACTGATCAAAAATGGCAGTGGGAAAGATTTATTCTGACATCAGAGTCCCTTTCTACTCTGTTTGAAAATAGGGCAACACTTCCCATGCAGTACTGATACCCTTCCTCAACTATGACATTTTTGTGGGGACAGTTTCTGACATATCTTATTTATAGAAAATCACATTCTGTTATTTCCAATTTCCTCAGGAAAGCTATCATTAGCAACACCTAATGACCAGCTTGAGGCAAAACCCAAGGTGCACTCACTTCAAAAAGTCAGAACTTATAATGGTGATTGGCTGAAGAGAGATTAGCACAATTATAGCATGCAGCCCTTGCCCCCGATGGCACCTGGGATGGACATCAGCCTGGCAGAGTTGACAAGTGTTCTGAATGAAGAATTGGACTACATGTGCTCGGTGGTTGGTGTCTTTGCCATTCCTTCTCTGTTCCTCGACTTGCTTGGTGAACTATGCTGGCACTGATATTTCATTCTCTTCATTTAAAATAAGAAAGACATCCCTTAAATTTATGTGATTCTAGAAGTAGCATGCCACAGATTGGTGATAGAAAGTCCAAGTGCTATAGAGTAATTTTCTGAAAGCTTTGAATGGCTTTGCATTTTTTTTTAAAGTCTGCAAATATCAAATATATGATTTTACACCAAAAAATGGCCTTTTCTTGAAGGGTTGGCAGAGCATCTATGTTGCTTACCTTCTAGACTATATGCCACTAAGCAAGCTTGATGTCTTAAAATAAATGAAATACTTTTCAAAAAAATAAGAAAGCAAATTATAAGAAAAACTAGCAGAAATAAATGAAATATCCTAAACTCTTGACTTTTCCATAAGTAAGCATGAATATAAACATTGTAGAAAGCATTCAAAAGAAATGAAGTAACAGGTTTACCTCAGTATTCCTCATATGGCATTTTGATACCTCATTCGGACGGAAACTAACAAACTGTTTCATTATTCTAAGGACATAACCAGTAATTGCTGAGTCAATACTAGCTCAGGGGAATATCATGTGTATCAGAGTAGAACTGTGCTCCACCAGTATTTCAATTGCTGATTTTTTGAAAGTAGACCACAAGGCTTTCTTGTGAGATGTCTCTAGGTGGACAGAAGCCTCCAGATTTGGAGGTAACAGTTAAGTGTGTTAGCTGCTTGCATCTTCCAGAAACAGTTATTATAAGTAGCAGTAAGAAACCATTTCAGTTACCCCCAGGTATAAACTGATCATCTAAGCTGTTTTCAAAAGGCGACCCAGAGAGGAGACGATGCTGAGAAGAATCTGCCATGATCCCAGTTGGGACCCTTCAGGTTTTCCAGTAAGCACCTTGTCATTCACTTCTGCAGGTCTATGGGTGACTTTTTAATTCAGGAAGGATTGAATTCATACAACATGAGGAGCTATAACCAGGGCACACTCCACCTGATTGTCTTGTGTCTTCATAGAACCCAATCTCCCATCTGCAGCTCACAATTACCAACATCTGAAGACCCTGGGGAATAAAGTCATGTCCTGTGGCCGGGCCAGGGACTAGTGCTGGGTCTGTCCTGAGTGAAGGGAGGGTCTGACAACATGGACGCTCTTTCTGAAGGTCACAAGAAGAGGCGATGCTGTGGGGAGATCGAACAGCTCAGGACTAGAGACCCAAGAACTGAGAATGGCTGTGTGCCTATGAGCAGGAGGCAGGCTGGCAAAATGTGCACTATGGACATTTCAATGACTATACATTTGTCGCTGTGGTATGTGTACATAGAGAAAAAACGGAAGTGAAGTAAGAATGGTTAACTGATGTTACATGGAGGGGTCCAGTGCTTATCCTACAGCACCACACAGGAAGTGAATACTCCTTTTATAAAAGGCGAATAAAGTTATAGTTTGAAAGATTACCTTAAACACCGAAGGAGCTCTGGTGGTACAATGGTTAAATGCCTGGCAGCCAACCTTAAGTTTTGTGATTCAAATCTACTGTCTGCTTGTGGGGAGCTAGAAATGGCAGTCTGTTTTCATTGCTTCATTTCATTTCATGGTAGGAGAGTTCTACTCTGTCATATAGTGTTGTTTCATCAGGATTGATTTTATGACAATGAATTTGGTTTGGTTTGCCTTGAACACAGGTGTTTTTTTTTTTGTCTCCAAGCTGCCCAGGTTGTGCTATCCTAGGTCAGGGACCCCTGAGTCTCATTCTGCCTCAGCTACAGCAGAACGGAGCTGGGAATCTGTGTGCTGCGAAGAGTCCAGTGTTGGCAGATGTTGAGTCTCACGAACTCATTGATTATTTTAACCATGCTCAATTTGTCTTTGAAAGAGACATTTTAAAATACAAAAGAGCTTAAACAAACATGAAAGTAATCTAATTCAGACATGAACATGAAAGTTAATGAGATTACAATGAATTGATCTAAATAGTACTTAAAATAATTAGGAATGATTTTTATGGTATGCCATTTCAAGCAGACCACTTTTATGTTACATTAACTTTCCAGAATATGCTCTTATTGTGACCTTCAGAAGGAACATCCATGTGGTCAGGTCCTTCCCTCACTCAGGATTTCTCCTGCTGATGGACGGACAGACTGCATTCACCCCTTCAGAATCACAGTCAAACAGTGACTGACCTGCTTTTTGCTTTCCACTTACTTGCTTTCCCTGTCCTCACCATAAGTATCATTTCAAAGACATTCAATGTTTCATATGATTTCAGCCCCATGACAAAAAACACATGACAAAGGAATATGGCAAATGTTTTGGAAGCTAGTAATTCAACAGAAATGTAAAGATTCATATTGTATGTCTAGCATTTACTGCGTGCCTGCACCATGCCTTGCTTAGCACCAGGATAAATAGCAATGAAAAAATTAGTTGTTTCTTTGTTTTGTTTTTGGTCTTTGTTCTATTTCTCTTTTTATTTATTTATTTTTTTGTAGTCATTTATGTTTGTTAGTTTTATTTTAAATCCTTTAAATGTCTGCAGGCTTTGGACTCGGTGTTGTTGTTGTTGAGTGCTATCGAGTCAGTTATGACTCGTAGCAACCCTGTATACGGTTTCTGAAAAGCAGCTGGTGGGTTTGAACCACCTGCTTTGCAGCTCAAATCCACCTTGCAGTCCAGAGTTTGTGATTAGATCTTTAAATGCCAGCAGTTTGGGATTTAGGAGCATTTATTAGTGCTCGAGGGTTGTCAGTGATTTGAAAACAAGAATTTGCTAAGGCATCTTGTTCACAACTGTCTTGACGAAAGCCAGTTTTCTGGCAATGACAAACATGATCAGAGCTACTACAGAGCATTGTTTTAGTTAATGCTGTTTATGATCAACATTTGAAGTAAACTTGACTTGGAGCGGATTAATTCATCTTGCTGTTGTGTTAGGTTTAAAACAAACTATCCTGGTGTGTTGCTGTAGGATAAGCACAGGGCTGCAAGGTCAGTTTGAACCATAACATCATTGGTTCAAACTCACCAGATGCTCCTTGGATACCCTGCACTGAGTTGCTACGAGTAGGGGCTAACTCGACAACACTTAACAACGACAACAACAGAACATTATCGTCTCCCCACATTTAGATGAAGAAAGTAGTGTTCTCTTTGAGATCTCAATGTTTATTAGTCAACTTAGTCGGAAATGTTCATACGTTAAAACAAAATAAAAGGCCTCATGTTTATAATATTCATTGCTTTTATTTTTATTTTTCAAAGACAGTGATTAAATTAGACAGAACAGACAATGAGAAAAACTAATTAAAAAAATTAACAGGACAACCATCAAGAATTAGCGATAGTATTTGTTGTTAAGTGCCATTGAGTCATTTCCAACTCGGCGCCCCTTTATACGGTTTCCAAGGAGCATTGATGAGTTTGAACTTCCAACTTTGTGATTCAAACTGTTCTTGTGGTCCAGTGTTTTTCCTGCAGCTCCGTTCCAGGACTCCAGAGTTGGTATTAATAATGATAATAAAGCATATAGGATAAACACTGGGCAGTAAGGTCGGTTTGAACTACAAGGTCAATGGCTCAAATTTACCAGCTGCTCCTTGGAAACCCTATACAGGGTCCCTATGAGTCAAATTGACTAAAAGGCACTTAACAACAGCAACAAGTATTTTGGGAGTCCTGGTGTGGTGCTGTGGGCTAATGTGTCAGACTACAAAGTTGTTTGAACTGCCAAGTCAGGGGTTCAAGCTCACCAGCTGCTCCTTGGAAACCCTATACAGGGTCACTATGGGTCAGAATTGACTCGGCAGCACTTAACAACAATGGTGGCTCTGTGCAATAAGCAATGGACTTTGAACCCAAAGGTTGGTGGTTTGAGCCCACCAGCTGCTCCTTGAAAGATGAGGCAAAATACATGTTGTTTTATACTTTCCAGTCAGTTCTGATTCATAGCCACCCTGCATAGAATTACCTAGAGCAGTGATATGTCTGAACCACTTACTCTGGAGTCCAGGCCATAACTCCACTGCCTCACTAAGGAAATGTTCTATGGGGATGCTATGAGTCAGAACCAACTAGATGGCACTTATCAGCAACCACAACAAGCTAGTCATCAAAAGCAGGCATTTTATTTTTCTCCTTTATTTTACAAATCACCATATAACAACTTACCATAGTTGTTACTGTTCTCATTTCATTGTGGGCTGGACTGCAAGGTTGATTTGAACTGAAAGGTTGGTAGTTTAAGTTCAACAGCCGCTCCTTGGAAAACCTATACAGGGTCGTTATGAGTCAGAACTGCCTCCACAGCACTTGACAACAACAAGACTAGCAGAGGTTTGCTAAAGTCTTCCTATGTTTCATGAAGTCACTCAATATTGGCATCCTACAGGAGTCATTGAATCTCTATTCAAGCAAACAATCTGCACCCACTGGGATGGAGTCAATTCTGACTCACAGTAAGCCTTAGACTAGAGTAGAACAGCTCATTAGGGTTGCAGAGATTGTGATTTTAATGGGAGTAGACAATGTTTTCTCCAGTGCAGTGGCTAGTAGTTGTGAACCATTGACCTTGCAGTTAACCACAGCCCAAGACTTAATCCACTGTGCCACCAGCATTATTTTGCATCTCTATAGGAGATAACAAGTCATCATTTAAAGATAACTTGAGAATCACATTATACTCCTCAAAACTATTTCATTTTATGCCTAATTTCTGAAGATTATATTTACATTAAACAAAATTCTGCATTCAAAAGATTTTCAGGTAAGAAATTCAACAGATAATATTAAAGAAAAAAATACAAAGAATTAATTTAGTAATTTAAAAAGCATTAGGGACAATAGTCAATTTTCATTTGTCAATGTTGGACATCATATGATATACAAAAATGTATTTTTCTTAAATTGCATAAACTCATTTTATAATTTACCTACAGAGCAAGAGTTCAAAGAATAATTAACTTGAACATTTCCCATAAGCTTGGGAATAAAAGGTCTTTCCATTTGGATTTGAGCTCTCCCTCTGCCCTTATCGGCACTGTGAACATACCATAAGGAAGAATTTGGAGAGAGAAATACCTGTTCCCAAGTCAAAAGCAACAAGTACACACCCACAATGATAATATGAGCACATATGAAGTACTTTCATAGATTACTTGATATCCGGTGCTCTAAAAAGCCCTCCTTTATATATATTGTTTTTATTACAAAGGAATATACTTAGGATGAATTAGTAAATATAGACAAATATTGCATTTGTTCCCAATTCTGAGTAGAAAAAAAAAACTCTATTGCTGATTACAAGCAAATTCTCAACCTGTCTATGTTTGTTTGCTTCTTTAAAATCAGCTCCATTAAGGTGTTGGAGTCCTGCTATGGTGTTGCTGGATAAGCACTGGGCTGTTACTAAATTTGGGGTTTGAAGTTCAAATCTACCAGCTGCACCTCAGAAACCCTATACAGTGTGCCTATGAGTCAGTACCAACTAGACAGCATTTAACAACAGCAAAATTAAGGTACAATTTAGATACAGAAGAAATAACAAATTTCAGGAGAGGATTACTGTGAGTTTTCACAAATATACATGATTGTTGAAGGAGCCCTGATAGCATCGTGGATTAAGAGTTGGTGGCTAGCTACAAGGTCAGCAGTGTGAATCTACCAGTCAGTCCGAGGAAGAAAGATGTGGTTTTCTGCTCCTGTACTTCTAAGATCTTCCTTGTTCATGTGCTTCTTTCATAAGCACATGAAGCTATTGAAAATTGCTCAGAGGGTGGTCCAGGAAGTCTGGATATCAGATGAAAGTATAAAGACGTGCTTAGCAGGAGTAAGATTTGGAACAGAAGTAAAATATGAAGTGACTTCTGATTTGGGCTTTCCAATGTGTCCCACACAACCATTTTGAATGGGAGGGAGAAGAAAAAGGAACAAGAGGACATTCCCAGTGCAGTAACTGGCTATAAATCTGCAGACAAAGGCATGAGTTTCTTTTTCTTCCTTTTTCCTTCTTTTCCTTTGTTCTATCTATTTATCTTCCCTCTGGTGACCAGAAGGAAGAGCGGTTCAAGTAGACTCTCCTGGAGAAGTTTCCTCGCCACTCCTGGACATTTCCACGTGCACATGCAGAAAGATGTGCACCCTGCTGAGGCATCTCTGCTGTGGTTTGCTGACCACTGACTTGAAGGGGGAGGAGACAACAGGAAGAGCCTCCATCAGGAGTTTCTTTCAATGCCAGTCTGGCCAACTCCATGCTGGTTCTCACTAGAAGAAGATGCTGGATGAACTTGGGAAGAAGGGAAAAGCTTGTGTTAGATTACAGAGGTGCAGTGGGAATATGTGAAATTTCTCAGGTGAAGTTTGAAAGCAAGAGTCCATTGGTGATGGTGGTGGTGTTGGTGTTGGTGGTACTGTGCCATGACGTTGGTTCTGATTCATAGTGACCTTGTATAGGTTACACATGAAAGGGAAAACAAACCCCGGCATCCTCATCAACTATACCACACACCACATGGCCCATCTAGAGACTTTTATTCAGGGTGAGGAAGGTGACCTCTGCCGGAGAGAGAAGGCAAGAGGCAGAAGAGAAGAGAGAGAGGGCAGAAAGAAGAAGAGGAAGTCAACGGGAAAGGAGGGATCTTATATAGGTTCAACAGGAAGGGAGCGGTCATTGCTGGGGTGATTTAGCTCTGGCCTATCAAAAGCCATGTGGTCATTGCTGGGGTGATTTAGCTCTGGCCTATAAAAAGCCATGTTGCCCTTTAAACTACTTAGGGCATGGAAACAGACAAAATGGAGTTGAAGGGAGGGGAGAAGGAAGAACCCGGAATGTATAGCCTAAAATGGCGGAACTGATATAGTAACAACACACACACACATAAATTAAAATATGAGAAAAATATACCAAGCTAATTGCAATAAAAAAATAGTAGGAGTGGCAATATTAATCTCTGATGAAATAAACTTCAAGGCAAAAAACAACATAAGCGACAAATAAGGAGATGACATCATGATTAAAAAGGTTCATTGATTAAGAGGACCTAGCCAGAATAAGGAGTCCTGGTGTGGCGCTGTGTGTTAATGCACCGGACTGCAAAACTGTTTGAACTTCAAGGTTGGTAACTCAAGCTCACCAGCTGCTCCTCGGAAACCCTATGCAGGGTTGCTATGGGTTGGAACCGACTCGACAGCACTTAACAACAACAACAGCAACAAACATAATAAATATCTATGCTCCCAACAAAGAATCCCCAAAATACATAAAGCAAACCATAATAGAATTGAAGAAATAAATAGCTCTACGATAATAGTGGTAGAGTTTAATACAGCACATTTGAAAAAAGAACAAAACAATCAGAAAGTAACTCAACAAAGACACAAAAGAATTAAACAACACAATCAACCAATTTGACCTCATAGATGTGTACCAAGCAGTCAACCCAACAACAGCACAATACACTTTATTTTCCAGTACACATGAAACCTTCTCCAGAATTGACTGTGTGTTAGCCCACAAAGCAAGTCTCCATTTAAATTTAAAAATTTTAAAAAAACCTCAAAATAATACAAAGTATTTTCTCAGATCATAATGCTGTAAAATTAGAAATCAAGAATAAGAAGATAAAATACATGAAAATTGAATAACACCCTGCTTAAATGCTACTAGGTAGGAGAACAAATAAAAAGTGAAATTGAAAACATTCCTAGAAAGAAATGAGAATGAAAACACAATATATCAAAACCTTTGGGAGACTGCAAAAGCAGTGCTGAGAGGATGATTTACAGCAATAAATGCGCACATCCAAAAAAAAAAAGAAAAAAGCTAAAATCAACACATTAACACATCTCCAACAATTGGAAAAAGAGCAAGAAAGTAAACCTACAGTCACCACAAGAAAAGTAATTTAAAAGATTAGAGCAGAAATAAATGAGATAGAAACAGAAAAATTATAGAAAGAATCAACAACAAAAGAAGCTGGTTCTTTGAAAGGATTTAGGAAATTGACAAACCACTGACAAATCTAACAAAGAAAAAGAAAGAGAAGACACAAATTGCACACATAAGAAACCACATGGGTGATATCACAAGAGAGCCAATCGAAATGAAAAGTATAACAGAATATTATGGAGAGTTGTACTCCAACAGATTTGAAAATCTAGAGGAAATGGTTTCATTTTTAGAAAAACACAACCTACCTAAAAATACACAGTGAAGTAGAAAACTTGAACAGACCCATAACAAAAAAAGAAATTGATCAGGTCATCAAAAAAACTTCCAACCCCATCCCCCCCCCCCCCCCCAAAAAAAAAAAAAAAAAATCCAGATCCACATGACTTTGCTTTAGAATTTTACCAAACATTCAGAGAACAACTGAGATGAACTATACTCAAACTATTCCAGAATGTAGAAAAGGATGGAAATTTTCCTAATACATTTTATGAAGCAAATATAACCCTTAGGCCAAAACCAGGGAAAGATATAACCAAACAAGATCAATAGTCCTCATTAATATAGATGAAAAACTTCTCAATAAAATCTTAGCCAATAGAATTCAACAACTTATCAGTCAAATAATACCTCATAATCAGGTGAGATTCATAACAGGAATGTAAGTCTGTTCAATATTAGAAAACAATCAATGTAATCCAGCATATACATTTTAAAAAAGGAAAAGAACTATATGGTCATCAATTGATGCAGAGAAGGCATTTGACAAAATCCACCATAGACGTCTGATTAAAAAAATAAATAAAACAAACAAACAAGAAAAGGCACTCAACAAGTAGGAACTGAAAGGAAACAGCTCAACATAATTAAGAGTATTTATATAAAACCAACATTTCAACATCTAACATGGTAGATCGGGTACACGTGCACCAACAACAAAGAAACCAGACCAAACAGGCTCAGGGGATGGTGCTAGAACACTGAACCACATATAAAGGAGTATTTAGAAGATTGGAAGGTTTACAGCTAGAGGAATTTGTAGCAGAATCAAGAAATCCATTGCTTTCTAATTCAAGATGCTCAGCTACTCTTGGAGCCACCATCTTGGGAAAAACCAAGTGGAGGAACCATCAGAACAACCAAAAACACCTGACAGAACCTTGGAGATACAGGAGTGGTCATTCTTTTTTTTTTTTGGTATCTGTTCATTGCTCTGCCACTGTCTGTGCACCTCCATTCTGTGACTAGAGGGGATGCCTGAGGGAAAGGACACCTCAACCCCACCCCTGGAGGGTTCTCCTAGGCATGTGCACAGATCTCCTCAAAATATAAAGTGATGGTTTCCACTTAAAACCAAACGGCCACCACTCGTCTGTCAGTTTGTCATGCTATGGTGGCTGGAGAGTTACTGTGATTCTGAAAGCTATGCCACCAAAATTTTAAAGACCACCAGGGTCACCTATGGTGGACAGGTTTTAGATGAGCTTCCAGACAAAGACAGACTAGGAAGAAAGTGGGACAAACTAGTTCCGGATCTTTAGTCATTGAAAACCTTAGGAATAGCAGAGAAACACTGTCAGATACAGTGCCACAAAATGAGCCTCTCAGGTAGGAAGCCACTCAAAATGTGACTGGGGAAGAGCTGCCTCCTCAATATAGAGTTGACAGTGATAATACGAATGGAGTAGAGCTCATGGGAGAAAAGCCCATGGGACCTTCATTTGCTGATAAGGCACAACTCAAAATGAAGAGAAAACCATTGAAAATCAAAAACTGAAATCTATTACGTCTGAATCTGGGAAAATTGGAAGTTGCCAAAAATAAAATGAAATGCATAAACATCAATATCTTAGGCATTAGTGAGCTGAAATTGACTGGTATTGGCCATTTTTAATCTGACAACCACATGGTTTACTATGCCGGAATGACACATTAAAAGGAATGGTGTTGCATTCATCGTCGAAAAGAACATATCCAGATCAGTCATGAGGTACAATGTTGTCTGTGATAGGATAACATCCATGCACCTACAGGGAGGCGCAGTTAATAGCACTATTATGTAAATTTATGCACCCACTAAAGTCAATGAGGATAAAATAGAAGAATTCTACAAATTTCTTCAATCTAAAACCGATCAAACATGCAATCAAGATACAATGATCATTAGTGGTTATGGGAATGCAAAGGTTGGGAGCAAAGAGGAAGGATCAGTAGTGGGAAAATATGGGCTTGGTGATAGAAATTATGCTGGAGAACGCATGATAGAATTCTGCAAAACCTCATAAATGGAATACATAGAAATCAAATTGACTAAAGCTGTGGAAAGATATGATGGAAAAGCTCCATATCATCAGTGAAAACAAGGCCAGAGATAGACTGCGGAACAGACCATCAATTGCTCATATGCAAATTCAACCTGCAGCTGAAGAAAATGAAAAGAAGTCCACAAGAGCCAAAAGATGACCTTAAATATATCCCACCTGAATTTAGAGATCATTGGAAGAACAGATTTGATACATTAAACACTAAAGACCGAAGACCAGAAGTGTTGTGAGATGACATCAAGAACACCATACATGAAGGAAGCAAAAGTCATTGAGAAGAAAAGAAAGAAAAAAAAGGTCAAAATGGATGTCAGAAGAGATACTGAAATTTGCTAAAATGCTAAAGCAAATGCAAGAAACTTGAAACATTTACTGATGAAGATCAAAGAGCACAGCCTTCAGTATGGATTGCATCTCAATATCAAGAAAACAAAAATCCTCACCACTGGAACAATAAATAACATTCTTATCAAAGGAAAAAAGATTGAAGCGGTCAAGGACTTCATTCTTCTTGGATCAACTATCAACATTCGCAGAACCAGCAGTCAAGAGATCAGACGATGTATTACATTAGGCAAATCTGCTGCACAGGAACTTTTTAAAGTGTTGAAGAGCAAAGAGGACTAAGGTGTGCCTGACTCAAGCCATGACATTTTCAATAACCTCATATGGATGTGAAAGCTGGACAGTGAATAAGGAAGATTCTAGAAGAATTGATGCCTTTGAATTGCGGTGTTGGAGGAGAATACTAAAAGTGCCATGGACTGCCAAAAGAACCAATAGATCTGTTTTGGAAGAAGTGCATCTAGAGTGCTCCTTGGAGGCCAAGATGGCTAAACTTCATCTCTCATACTTTGGACATATTGTCTGGAGGAAACAGTCGCTGGAGTAGGATATCATGCTTGGTAAGATGGAGGGTCAAAGAAAAAGAGGAAGACCCCAACGAGATGGATCGGCCAGGTGGCATCATTGATGGCGTCAAGTGTGGCAGCAGTAGTGAGGTTGTCCCAGGATTGGACATTGTTTCGTTCTGCTTTGCATGGGATCACTATGAGTCGGTTCCGACATGATGGCACCTGACAACAACAACAACAAGAAGAGCTGAACAGAAAATTTCAAAGATAAGCCTGAGAACATAAAGACAAAGATTACAACAAAATGTGCAAAGATCTGGAATCACAAAACCAAAAAGGAAGAACACACTCAGCATTTCTGAAGCTGCAGGAACTAAAGAAAAAATTCAAGCCTCAACTTTCGTTATTGAAAGATTCTATAGGTAAATTACTGAATAATGCAGAATGCATCAAGAGAAGATGGAAGGAATAAGCAGAGTCATTGTACCAAAGGGAAATGGTTACTGCTCAACCATTTCAAGAGATACCATATGAACAAGATCATTGCAACTGAAGTGGGAAGTCCAAGGTGCATTGAAGGAATTGGCAAAGAACAAGGCACCAGAAATTGATGGAATAAAACTTGAAATTCTTTAAGGAAGCGAGGCGGCACAAGAGGCACTCACTCATCTCTGCCAAGAAATTTGGAAGACAACTATCTGGCCAACTGATTGGAAAAAGATCTGTATTTGTGCCCATTCCAAAGAGGGGTGACCCAATGGAATGCGGAAATTACAAGACAATCTCTTTGATATCCCATGCGAGTAAAGTTTTGCTAAAGGTAATACAGAAATGGCTACAATCATACATTGACAGAGAACTTCCAGAGGTTCAAGACAGATTCAGAAGAGGCCATATAAAGAGGGATATCATTGCTGATTTCCAATGGATCTTGGCTGAAAGCAGAGGATATCAGAAAGATGTTTACCTGTACTTTACTGACTATACAAATGTTTTCAATTGTGTGGATCATGACAAGCTATGGACAACATTGTGCAGTATGAGTATTCCGGAACACTCAACTGTACTCATGAGAAATCTGTAAATGCACCAAAAGGCAGTTTTTCGAACAGAACATGGGAACACTGAATGGTTTAATATTAAGAAAGGTGTGTGACAAGGTTGTATTCTTTCACCATACATATTCAGCCTGTATGCTGAGCAAATCATCTGAGAAGCTGTGTTCTATGAAGACAACCATGACATCAGGATTGGAGGAAGGCTCATTAACAACCTGTGATATGCAGATGATACAACCTTGCTTGCTGAAGGTGAAGAGGACTTAAAATATTTACTGATGAAGATCAAAGAGCACAGCCTTCAGTATGGATTTCATCTCAATGTAATGAAAACAAAAATCCTCACCACTGGACCAATAAACAATATTCTTATCAACGGAGAAAAGATTGATATTGTCAAGGACTTCATTCTTCTTGGATCAGCTATGAACACTCTTGGAAGTAGCAGTCAAGAAATCAATTTGCATTAGGCAATTCTGCTGCACAAGACCTTTTTAAAGTGTTGAAGTGCAAAGATGTCAGCTTGAGGACTAAGAAGCGCCTGACCCAAGCCATGGTGTTTTCAATAACCTCATATACATGTGAGAGCTGGACAGTGAATAAAGAAGACCATAGAAGAATTAATTGATGCCTTTGAGTTATGGTGTTGGAGAAGAATACTGAAAGCGCATTAGCTGTCAAAAGAATCAATAGAGCCGTTTTGAAAGAAGTGCAGCCAGAGTGCTCCTTAGAGGCCAAGATGGCCAAACTTCATCTCTCAAACTTTGGACGTAGTGTCAGGAAGGACCAGTCGCTGGAGAAGGATATCATGTTTGGTAAGGTTGAGGGTCAGAGAAAAAGAGGAAGACCCCCAAGGAGATGGATTGAAGTGTGGTAATAATAGTGAGGCTGGCCCAGGATTGGGCAATGTTTCATTCCATTCTTCTGTGCATAAGGTCTCTATGGGTCGGTACTGACTCGATGGCACCTAATAACAACAACAACAATACAGAATCAACAGGCAATATCACTCCTAATGGTGAGAAACTTAAGGCATTCTTTTTTTGAACAGGAACCACAAAAGGATGTACTATGTTGCCACTGCTATTCAATAGTGTTTGGAAGTCTTAGCCTAAGATATAAGGCAAGAAAAGATTAATTAATGGCTATAGTATAAGTATCTCTCTGACTTTTTAACATTTTAAAGAGTTTTTTTTTTTTTTTTTTTCAGCTGACCTCTTTAAGCAAGTGATGGTGTTTTCAATAACCTGATAGGCATGCCTAAATTGGATTGTGATTAAGAAACACTGTAGAAGAATTGATGCATTTGAGTTGTGGTGTTGGTGGAGAATATTTAAAGTACCATGGACTTTCAAAAGGACAAACCAATCTGTGTTGGAAAAAGTACAGCCAGAATGCAAGTTGGAGGTTAGGATGGCCAGACTTCATCTCTCATTCTTTGGACATATTGTCAGGAGGGACCAGTCATTGGAAAAGAATATCATGTTTAGTATAGTGGAGGGTCAAAGAAAAAGAGGAAGGTCCTCACTGAAATGGATTGGCAAGTGGCCCATAAATGGGCTCAAACATAGCAACGGTTGTAAGGTTGGCCCACTATTGGGCAGTGCTTCATTCTGTTGTGCATAAGATCACTATGAATTGATACCAAGACAATGACACCTAGCAACAACAACTTTGCAGCTGATTTCTGCAATGCAATACACCTTTTAATTTCTTGACTACTACTTCCTTTGACACTGATTGTGGATCTAAGTCAAATGAATTATTTAATGACTTCAACCCTTTTTCCATTTATCGTGATGTTGGTTATGGGTCCAGTTCTGAGGATTTTGTTTTGAGATGTAATACATATGTTGTTGTTGCTGTTGTTGTTAAGTGCCGTCGAGTCAGATCCGACCCATAGCGACACTAAACAGGGTTTCCAAGGAGTGACTGGTGAGCTTGAACTGCTGACCTTGCAGTTCAAACGGCTTTGCAGTCTGGCACATTAACCCACAGCGCTACACCAAGACACCTAGAAGGCTTTATTCTTTAAATTTTATCAGTAACTACACCAAGTCATCTTTACTTTCCAACAAGGAAGGTTATGACATCTGCATATCACAAATTGTCAGTGAGTCTACCTCCTATTGTAGTGCCACTTTCTTCTTCCTATGGTCTATTTTCTCCAGTAATTTGCTCAATTTACAGACTGAATAGGTATGGTGAAAAAACACAACCCTGACATACATCTTTTGTAATTTTACATCATGCAGCATTGCCTTTTTGAGTTGGAAAGATTGCCTCCTGGTCTATGTACAGGTTCCTCACAACACGTTTAAGTATTCTGGAATTCCCATTGCTCACAGTGTTTTCCATAATTTCTTATGATTCACACATTTAAATGTCTTTGCAATAGTCAATACAGCAAAAGTAACCATCATTCTGGTATTATCTGATGTCAAGATCCGTAAAAATCAACAATGATATTCTTTGTTCCAAGTCTTCTTCTGCAACCATTTCTGGATTATCTTTAGCACAATTTTAATTGTATGTTGTGTACCCATTTTTTATTTGTGTTTGGAAGGAACCAATCACCTTATACCTTAATGAAAGCAAACCTTTCTCAATCAAATTGTGTTCACAATGTTTCCAAATGCTTACATTATTCACTCTACAGAAGTCAAAGACAAATGAAAATCAGATGATTATATAGAACCAACTTGATGACACTTAACACCACCAACAACAATAGCTCAATATTAGTAATAACGTTGAAAAAATCTTCACATTATTAAATTGAAAGTCATTAGATTATAGAGTGGTGTATGTGAATGAAACAAAAATATTGAAATAATGTCAACAATTTTACATACATATATCATCTAATGTATTTCTTAATTCACTGTGTTCTTGATTTACATTATAATAAACCAAGCAGTGGTTATGCAGTAAGAAGTAGGAATGAAGAGTGCAAAGGTGAGCATGAAGGAATGATGAGTTCCTGCAGGTCAGTCTGAAATCTTCAGATGTTGCTGTCAGAGGAGAAGCTGCTTGTGGATGTATCTGACCATGTGCACAAAGGTTGTTGAAAAAGATGTATGTAACAATAAATAGAGTAAGAAAAATGAAGAATAATTCATGGAGACTTAAGATGGTCTAAAATACCCCTAAATTCAAGCAGAAAATGCTTTAGGTAAAAAAGAAGACAGAAGTAAATTCAAGACAGAGAAGAAAGGGGAAAATATTGAGTTAATATAAAGGAAAAACAGATAAAATGGGAGAGGTCAAAAAACACTGAACCCTCAAATCCTTTATGTCTTAGAATGATAAGTTCATTTGCAGCCCTGTTGAGTCAAGACCAATTGGTTGGACTGTCAATGAAGCAACTGGAAACACACAAAAGTGAAGACAGGACCAGAGGTAGACCTGGTTCACCAAACCTAAATGCTAATAGAAACCTTGAGCATAAAAGAGCCCATGGAAATGGGACATCTAATAGAAAGACTAGAAGTGAAAGGAATGAACTTTTGAATACGGCATTCTGAGTAATTTTCTTTGCAAAAATTTGCTTTTTAAAGCTTTAATCATTGGCCTTATAAATGGAAAAATCAGATTTATACAAGCCTGTCTGCGGTGACCATTCCGGACAAGAGGAATGCTCTTGATGATACACAGATTTCAGAAGTTCAATCTATTATTTGTCATCTGCATAAGACTGAGGGACATCATGCTTAGTAAAGTAGAAGTCTAGTGACAAAGAGGAAGACACCCACTGAGATGCATTGGCATAGACGCACGAGTAATTGGCTCAAACTTAACAACAATTGTGAGTATGATTCTGGACCAGGCAATGTGTTGTTCTGTTGTGCATAGGGTCAAACCGAGTCAGAATTGACTCCAGAGCACTTAACAACAACAACAGAAGACTGAAAGGGCAGGTAACAAAAGTACTGATTACTCATCCAGCTGGTGTGGTTCTGTAGAACAACTACCGAACTGCTAACTGCAAGTTCTACAGTTCAAACCCATCAGCCACTCCTCAGAAACACTATACAGAATTCTTATGAGTTGGAACCTACTCAATGGCCCTTAACAACAACAATAACATCTCATCCACCAATCAATCTTAGACACATGGAATACAAATAAATCTCATAGCGATCCTGCATAGGTGTGTGAGGATTCAAATCTTTGTGGAAGTAGAAAGTTTTTCTTTTCCCTTAGAGAGCAACTGGTGGGCTGAAACTGCTGACCTGAGGTTCACAGTGCAGTGCTTATCCTACAAAGCCACCACATGCCTCAGTCTACTACATTGTTGCTGCATTTGTGAAAAGCTATCGAGTAGGTTCTGACTCATAATGACCCTGTATAGGATTTTAGAGACACAGATGGTCACTTTGAATTGTTGACCTTGGGGTTCAAATCAAATTTGAGATCCAGTGCTTATCCTATGGTACCACATCAGAACTCCAATCTACTACACAGAGCTGTGTTAATTCAAAATATAATCCCCCAGATTTGGAAGCTTACATATTAAAATAGGAAAAGTTAATGGTACAACAATTTAAACTGATTCCTCAAATCCTTTACATTAAATATTCCCAGAATGCTTTAATAGCAAATCCTCCTTATGTACATTTTTACCTATCGCCCCTGTGCTTTTTCCTAACTAATATTTCCTGGCACATGCATTCTATTGCACGGACTAACTGTATTGCAGACTGAACACTGAACAACCTGATATTTTAAACTTTGCTTACCAGTCATGATTCTTGTTGCTGTTGTTAGGTGCATGTAACTAGTTCTGACTCAGATCAACCCTAATCCCAACAGAATAATACACTGCTTGGTCCTGTACCATTCTAACAGCTGTTGTTGTGTTTTGCAACAATAATTAAATAAAGTGAAGATTTCCTGGACATCACCCTGTTTGTGCAGGCCTAAATTTTCTCAAGTATGTTAACTATCTCAGTTCTTCAGTTTCCTGTGTGATATAAACTCATATTTCCTTCTTACTTAGTTAAACATAATCAGATCTAAGTATGGCATCTTTGATTGTCTATGAAAATTCCCATCCAACAGATTCTGGACAATACGAAGAGGTGACATATATCATTTCTCTTTAATTGTTGCTTTTCGTATTCATCTAACCCAACATGGAAAATGACCAAATTGCCCAATGCTATGCAGGAAATTTATTACTGTTATTATTAATATTATTTTATGTTATAGTACATTATATGATATATTCTGGAGTTCTTAGTATCTACTTGAAAGAATTCAGGAGCAATCCTGCAAAGCTAGGAGAAAGGATTAGTCATCCATTTTAAATTAATCTGGGTCTTAGGTGTTGTCGTGGGTTATGCATTGAACTGCTAATTGTAGAATCAGTAGTTCAAACCTACCAGTCATTCCAAAGAAAAACAATGAGGCTGCTTGCTCCTGTATAATTTGACAGTTGAAGAAGTGCAGAGGGGAAGTTCCATGCAATGGTTGTGTGCTTCTTGTTTGTTTGTAAGTAATTCGTGCTGCACCATTAAAGTCTTTGAAAATTACAGTGCTTACACTGAGCTCCAAGGTAAGGAGGTCGGCACAGGCAGTGGGAACCGACAAGTTGTGATGGGAAAATAATCAATTCACAGTGCCTTTCCTCACACACCTCATGTGTCCTTTGTCAGTCAATAGAATGTGGTTTGAGGAAAACGTTTTGTCAAGACCTTTCAGAAATAGTTGACAAATTCATCAATGTGAGCTTCATTGGGCACTACTATCTATTAGTATTAAGGAGAAAAACAAACAAACAAAAAATACAAACAGAACTTTGACATTTACTTTTTGAGGCTCCAGTGACAAAAGGCAATTATAGCAAAGTGGAGGCATTAAAAAATATCCCTGCTGCAATAAATAAGAGGGAGATAAGAAGAAAACAGGCTGTAATTGGAAATGGGCTCCCTTTCTAAGAAAAGATGAAAAGGGGAAAAACAAAACAAAAATAAACAGAACCTTGACATGCAGTAATTGGAGTTGCCATATTTCATCCCAAGTAATTAATGGTGCAGCCCAATTTCTAAAATTGCATTGTTTAATTATGAAAATAAATAAATATAATTAAAAAATTTAAATAAATATCGTTAGATGCACTGGCAGCAAAGCACTGAAACACATCAAATGATATTTTGAAGATAGTTTTTGTCATTTCAAATGACTATGAAACGGCCCCGTCATCATAGATGATGAAAGTAACCAAGATATTGCAATAATTGGTTATTTCTAAAATGTATTATTCCGCTGCTTGAATGAAAACAAAAATAAAATGCCTTTTTCTATTTAGTCTAAAAATACATACCACCCACCTGTCAGGAAAAGTATGGTAAAAAATCAGAAGAAACAAATATTATTTTAGAAAATGGTAATTTGCCTGCAGATAAGAATGATAGATCCTCATAAATGGCTCCCAGAAAGCTACTTACTTGCACAAGAAATTCCTAGATGGTTCCTTTCCAACCATGAACACTTTGCTTCCACAATAGATACATGTTTCTTTAGTAACCAGATTCATTGTTCCCATTATAAACTATATGAGGACAAGCAAAATAATGAGGAATGTTTCAATGTTGGTTTTTTTTAGTTTTGTGATTTTATTTATACATATACATCTAGGAAAATACAGAGAATTAAAGTCTTGTCATGTATCAATTGATGCATATGAAAACTGGTGTTGGCAGAGAATATTAAATATACCATGGAAAACAAGTCAATCTGTCTTGGAAAGAAATATAAGTAGAATGAATGCTCCTTAGAAAGAATACTTCTCAGAAATAAAGATGGCATCATGTATTTGGACATGTTATGAGGAGGGACCATTCCCCAGAGAAGGGCATCATTCTTGGAAAAGGAGGTCAGTGAAAATGAAGAAGACTGTCAAAGAGATGGTTCAAACTTTGGGTTCAAACATAGGAATGATTTTGAGGATGATGCAACACTAGGAATTGTTTTACTTGAGTGCACCTAGGATTGCTTCGAGTCAGAATTGACTAAATAGAATCTAATAACAATAAAAGAAAAATACAGATACTACAATAATTTCCATGAACCAACAGTCTACAATCTATGGTTGGTTTCAAATTACAGATCTAATATTGGGAATATTATCAACTCCAGAGTTAATGTCCTCTGAAAAGAAACATCCCTTTGCATAATGAGCTCTAATGTTTCTCGGCAGCTGTTCCTAGCATTCTGCACTTACTCCTTACGTTCATATTTCAGCTGTAGGTTTAATAAATTCAAAAGTTTGAGTTTACTAGACAAGGGACTAAATAACAATTGTCACAACATCTCTAGCTCCTCCAGATCCGCTGTGCCAGGAAGTGTGTGAACCTTTGGAGGCTGAACTAGGGACCCCACTACATCACAGGACTTGAGGGTATTTCACATATCACCCTGTTAATAATTCATGCTGGAAATATTGATCATGCACACTGAGCAAATAAACTCAGTATCTTCCAGTTCCACATGTCCAAGGTATCCTATTAAGTGTTCAAAAGGAGTGAACTAAAGTTTGAAATGTAGATTTAGATGTTGCATAATAAGTAATCACTATTCATTCAATGTTGTTGTTGTTGTTAGGTGTCATCAAGTGGGTTCTGACTCATAATGATCCTGTGCACAGTAGAACAAAACACTGTCCAATCCTGCATTTGCTCACAAATGTTATTATGCTAGACCCAATTGCTACTGCCAATGAGCCAGCCAACTTGTTGGAGGTCATCCTCCTCTTTTTGACTCACCCTCCACTTTACCAAGAAAGATTTCCTTCTCCAGGTAATGGTCCCTCCTAATGATCTATCCGAAATATGTGAGTTGATGTCTTGCCATCCTGGCTTCTGAGGAGCATTCTAGCTGCACTACATCCAACATAAATTTCTTTGTTTTTCTGAATATTCAGTGTATTTTTAATATTCCTTGTCAAACCATAATTCAAATGCATCAGTTCTTCCATGATCTTCCTTATACATTATCCAAATTTCACATGCTTTGCCCAACTTTCATATCCATATGAGGCTATTGAAAATACCATGGCTTGGGTCAGGCAAACCTTAAAACTGCCATCTTTGCTCTTGAACACTTTAAAAAAGTCTTGTGTAACAGATTTTCTTAGTGCAATATATAATTTGCTTTTTTGACTGCTGCATTAATGAATGCTGATAGGGCATCCAGGCAAAATGAAGTCTTACAAAATTCATGACTAATCAAACACACAATTGACATATATTGATAACTACTTTGCCTCTTCAAGGATCAGTTCACCATAATGACACAAATGGAGTAAAACCTTTGGGACATTCATTGACTGATGAATCAAACTCAAAATGAACAGAAACAGTTGTAAACATCCATTAATAATCAGAACATAGAATGTATGAAGTATCAATCTAGGAAAATTGAAAATTTTGAAAAATGAAATGGAAGGCATAAACATCAATATCCAAGGCATTAGTGAGCTGAAATAGACTGCTATTGGTCATTTTGAATCTGACAACCATATGGTTCACTAGGCCGGGAATGACAAATTGAATAGGAATGGTGCTGCATTCATCATCAAAAAAACATATCAAGATCTGTCATGAGGCACAATGCTGTCTGTGATAGGATAATATCCATGTGCCTACAGGAAGACAACTTAATACCATTCTTACTCAAATTTATGCACCAACCACTAAAGGCAAGTGAGGATGAAATAGAAAATGCTACTTACTTCTTCAGTCTGAAAATGATGAAACTTGCTATCAAGATGTATTGAACATTACTGGCTATTGGAATGCAAAGGTTAGAAAAAAAAAAGGAAGTATCGGTAGTTGGAATATATGGCCTTGATGATAGAAAAGATGATGGAGATCGCATGATAGAATTCTGCAAAACCAATGATTTATTCATTTAAAATACCTTTTTAAGACAGCATGAAAGACAACTATACACATGAACTTTACGAGATAGAATATACAAAAATCAAATTTACTGCATCTGTGGAAAGAAACAGTAGAAGAGCGCCATATAATCATGCAAAACAAGGCCAAGGGCAGATTGTGGAATAGGCCATCAATTTCTCATACGCAAATTCAGACGGGAGCTGAAGAAAATGAAAACAAATCCATGAGAGCCAAAATTTGACCTTGAATATATCCCGCCTGAATTTAGAGATCATCTGAAGAACAGATTTGATATATTAGATAGACATTGAACACTGAAGACCAGAAGAGTTGTGGAATGACATCAACATTATCATACATAAAGAAAGCAAAAAGTCATAAAGAAGACAAGAAAGAAGGAAAAGACCAAGATGATGTCAGAAGAGACACTGAAACTTGCTCTCCAATGTTGAGATGCTAAAGCAAATGGAAGAAATGAGGAGGTACAAGAGATGAACAGAAAATTTCAAAGGTCAGCTCACAAAGACAAAATCAAATATTATAACAAAATGTGCAAAGATCTGTATTTATAAAATCAAAGGGGAAGAGCAAGCTTAGCATTTCTCAAGCTGAGGGAACTGAATCAAAAATTCAAAGCTTGGCTTTTGTTATTGAAGGAATCTCTGGGTAAATTATTGAATGATACAGAAAGCATCAAAAGAAGATTGAAGGAATGCACAGAGTCACTATACCAAAAGGAAATGGTTGATCTTTAGTCATTTCAAGAGGTATCAAGAGCCAATGATACTGAAGGAAGAAATCCAAGGTACATTGAGGGAATTGGCAAAGAACAAGACACTAAGAATTGATGGAATACAAATTGAAATCTTACAACAAAGATATGCGGCACAGGAGGCACACACTCATTTATACCAAGCATTTGGAAGACAACTATTTGGTCAACTGATTGTAAGAGATCCATATTTGTGTCCTTTCCAAAGATAGGTGACCCAATGGAATACAAAAATCATTGAACAATATCTTTGATATCCCATGTGAGTAAAATTTTTCTCAAGGTACAACAGAAACAGCTGCAAGCATACTTTGACAGAGAATTTCCAGAGGTTCTAGCTGGATTCAGAAGAGATGTGGAATTAGAGATATCATTGTTGATATCAGATGGCTTTTAGCTGAAAGTAGAGAATACCAGAAAGATGTTGACCTGTGCTTTATTGACTGCACAAAGACTTTCGATTGTGTGGATCATGATAAGCTTTGGACAACAATGCAAAGTATCAGTATTCCAGAACACTTAATTATGCTCATGAGGAACCTGTACATAGACTGTTATTCAAACAGAACATGGGAACACTGAATGGTTTAAAATTAAGAAAGATGGGTGACAGGGTTGTATTCTTTCATCATACTTATTCAACCTGTATTGTCGTTGTTGTGAAGTGCCGTCGAGTCGATTACAACCAGTAGTGGTCCTGTATAGGGTTTCTGAGGAGCAGCTGGTGAGCTTGAACTGCTGACCTTGCAGTTCAAATGGGTTTGCAGTCTGGCGCATTAACCCACAGTGCCACACCAGGACTCTGTTCAACCTGTATGCTGAGCAAATAATCCAAGAAGCTGGGTTATATGAAGAAACGCTTGGCATCAGGATTGGAAGAAGGCTCACTAACAACGTGTGATATACAGATGATACAACTTTGATTGCTGAAAGTAAAGAGGACTTAAAATATATACTGATGAATATCAAAGAAAATGTAAATATCAGCAGTCCAAACAAGCCTGGGGGCAACTGTGGAACAAACCATACATATTGTTCACCCATAATTATCAATACATCTTGATTGCATGTTTGATCAGTTTAAACTGATGAAGTTATTGTTGTTGTTAAATGCCATTGAGTTTGTTAGGACTTACAGAGATCCTGCACAAGATTTCCGAGGGGTGGCTGGTGATCTTGAACATCCAATCTTGTCTCATTACTGGCTTTAGTAATAGGTGCATACATTTGAATAATAGTTGCATTAATTGGTCTTTGTTTTAGCCAAAGGTGGAACAGCTGGTAAGGTGTATTTTCGTATCACAGACAGGCTTATATACTTCAAGAAATATCTTGAAATGTTCTTTTTGATGATGAATGTAACTTCCTCTTCAATTTATTTCTGGAATTGTAAACCATGTGGTTACTATATTCAAAATGACAAATACCAGTCCATAACTGCTCACTAATGCCTAGGATATCAACATTTATGTTTTCCATTTCATTTTGACAAATTTCAGTCATACTAGATTCACACGTCATACATTTTACGTTCTGATTATTAGTGGATGTTTTCAGCTATTTCTCCTCATTTGGAGTTGTGCCTCATCAGATAATGAAGGTTTTGTGTCATCACCATCAACTCTACTTTGAGGAGGCAATGCTTCCCCAGTCGTATTTTGAGTGCCTTCCCACCTTAGGGGCTCATTTTCTCTAACCCTATCTAAGGAGCTCTGGTAGCGTAGTGGTTACGAATTGGGCTGCGAACCTCAGTTCGAAACTACCAGCTGTTCCGTGGGACAAAGATGAGGCATTCTGCTTCCGTAAAGATTTACAGCCTCGGAAACCCTGTACAGGGTCGCTATGAGTCAGAACCGACTCCACGGCACATAATAACAACAAATCTGACAATCTACTGATGATCTTCATCATGTTTCAATAGTCTATATTCTGGAGAACTCTGACAGTGTTCTACTTCTATTTATACAGTTTTCAGGGACTAAATATTCAGAAGAAGTCCATTTATTCTTCTTGAAAATCTTTCTTAGTCTGGAAACTTATATGCTACCTGACCACCATGGGTGACCCTTGTATTTAAAATACCAGTGGAATAGCTTCTAGACAACAACAACACACAAGTCATCACAGTACAGAAAACGGACAGATGAGTTGTGGCATTAACAACCTGAAAAATGAAAATGATACAACCTTTTCTTGAAATGATGTGGACTTAAAAGACTAATTTATGTAATTTAAAGACTGCAGCTTTCTGTATGAATTGCAATTCAATATAATGAAAACAAAAATCCTCACCAGTGGAGTAATAAATAACACCATGATAAGTAGAGAAAAGATTGTGAAGTTATCAAAGACTTTGATTTTTTCTTGGATCCATAATCGACATTCATGGAAGGAATAGTCAATGAATCAAATGATTAATTGTATTAGACAAATCTTTGGCACAAGTGTTCTTTAAAGTATTCAAGAGTAAATGTATCAGTTTAAGGACCAAGGTTCACCTGACCCAATCCATTGTATTTTCAATAGCCTCATATGCATATGACCGTTGAATAGTGAATAAAGAAGACTATGGTAGAAGCAATACATTTGAGTTATAATGTTGGAGAAGAATATGAACAGTACCATGGACTGCCAGAAGAACATACAAATCTATGTTGGAAGAAGCACAGTCAGAAAGCTCCTTTGAAGTCAGAATGGTGAGACTTTGTGTCTCATGCTTTGGACAAGTTATCAGGAGGGAATATCACTAGTGAAGGACATCATGCTTGGTAAAGTGGAGGGTCAGTGAAAAAGAGGAAGAGCCGCTTAGAGATGTATTGACACTATGGAAGCAGCAATGAGCTCAAGGGTAACAGTAATTGTGAGGATTCTAAGTGGGCTTGTTATGGTTCAGAATGACAAAGTAGCAGGTAACAACATCAACAACAATAATGGATGTATTTTAAAAGACCCCCCAAAATCTAATCCATGTCTTTGAGTTAATTCTCTTAATCACTCTAACTATACTCTACAATGTACAAATACCCCATATAGTTTCCAGAGTTGTAAATCTTTCCCAAAATTGATAAACCTCGTCTTCCTCGATTGGAGGGGTGATAGGTTCTAACCATCAATCTTTAGGTTTAAAACCAATTGATTACCAACTGTGAAACCAGGACTCCTTTAACAAAGAACCAATAGGTGACATATTAAGAGATTTTCTTCATTGCTTGTTATTTGTTGCTAAGTGGCATCTAGTTGGTTCCTACCCATAGTAACCCTGTATAAGGTTTACAAGAAGCAGCTGGTGAGCTTGAACCAGCGACCTTGTGGTTTAAATTGACTTTGTAGCCCAGCTCATTAGCCCAGAGTGCCACACTAGAACTCTTCATTGCTAGTATTATATAAATAAAAGAAAACAAAACAAAACTATGTACTTCTTATTTACAGTTATTTGATAAAATTCAGGAAATCAATTAAGTTTGAATTTTAGAAAAAACAACAAATTCATTTATAGTATTACTATGTTCTGTGCAGTACTTAAAACAGATCCCCAAACTATTTCATTATAGTGGTAGTTTGTTTGAAATTCAAATGTAACTTGTATCCAATATTTTTATTTGCTAAATCTAACAACGCTATTTTGACATTTGAATGGTATTGTAATTTTTTTTTTTTTTTCCAAAACAGTGGCTACAATATTAGATGGGCAAGAGAAGAATGGATAAATTTTGAAGAGAATATGCAGGAAATACTCATGTTCCAATGAAAGCTCAGTTAGAAATAAATTGATTCACACATAACAATTGTATGAGTAAACTTAGAAAGTTAAGGCTAATGAAAATTTCTAAAGAGAAAATGAAAAATTAAGTTCCAAGGAATTTCTGAGATATAAACAAATCCCTATAAAATATTTTTATTATGGTAATTGCATATGTAACAAAACACTTGCCAATTCTTCATCTTTTCCATGTACAATTCAATGTCATTAATTGCATTCATCCTGTTGGATAGCCACAACCTTTGTCAATTTCCACATTAGTCCATTGCAATGAACAGAAATTCAGTGCTTCCTAACATCAGTGCTGTGATTCGTCTCTTCCCTTTCTTTCATCCATTGTAACCACTACTGGTTACAAGTTAGGTTGCTAACAGTAAGGTCAGCAATTCAAATCTACAAGCTGCTCCATGAAAGAAAGAGGAGGCTTTCTGCTCCTGTAAAGATTTATAGCCTTGGGTTCTTTCATAGGATCACTCTGTGTTGAAATCAACTTAATGGCTGTGGGTAAACCAAAACTAATTTACCTATTTTAGATAGTTAGCATAATTTGGGTCATACAGTATGTTGACCCAAGAGTTCTAATGGGGGCTTCAACAAGTTTATGGAGATTTTAACTATCTTTCAATTCTGTTTTTCTATGAAGATTCTGAGATTCTCTCATGTATGTCCTTTTGTGACTAATTCCCCTAAATAGAAAGTTTTCAGTATTCGTCCTTGTTGTGATATGCATCCAGACTTCATTTCTTTGTATAGCAGAGTAGTATATCATTGTATGTGTGTACACATTTTGCCCATACATTCATCTACAGGTAGACATTTTCTTTTTTCCACCTTTGGACTAAAATATCAAGTGCTACAATTAACATTGGTATAGAGATTTAAATCACTATTTTAAATGGAGATTAGAAAACAACATGTAGATATTATCATAGCAGACATTTGGTAGCTGGAATAAATTTAAGATACTATACTCTAGTTCCTCATTATGTAAAAAGAGAAACTGAGGCATAAAAGGCCAGGATTAACTGAAAATGGCTCAAGGAAATATAATCCAGAAGAAAAACAGACACAGTTTTATTCAAGTCCACATTCACTGTGCAATTTGGTTCATATTATTTTTCTGTGGATGTCAACTATATCTTTGTTTTGTTCAAACTTGCATTTTGTTCTTCCTGAGGAACCAGCAATGGTGAAACACACATCTCCACATTATCAGTATTTTGCTTGGATCATTTAAGAATCCACATTTGGGGTCCGTGACCATTGATTCATTTCAGAAAGTTTCTACATAGTCTACCTTAGTAATATCCATGGTTCCCTGCCCTGGGTGACCCCTGACATGAATTTGGAAGAAAAATCTCTAGAATAAGCCCCAGAGGGATCATTCATCCTTAATGCATCTAATTACTACGCAGAAAATGTGAGCAATATTATGCAGAAATTATAATGAAAACCAACCTACGTAATGTTTCAGTCCAGTGATTTTCTAATTATATTATGATACAATGTAAATGTTTGCTAGCAAGAAATTTGAAAACCATGACATTCTGTGAAAAGCAAATCAGCCTGGTCCAGATGGTACCATCTCTGACAACGGTAAAATGTTGATCTGCAATTTTATCCATACTCTGTATCTGGATTTTAAAATATTTTGTCCCTAGCTCCAATTGAGAATTTTCTTTTTTCTCCATGACATCAAAATAGGTAAATGAATGAAAAGTCATTCAAGTTGGTGGAAATAAAGGATGGATGTGCTTGAATGCACAACTTTCATCTTACACTTCTTCATAAGTGCATTGCCAGTGACTTCTATACATGAAGTTTCATACATGAAGATTATTGTAAACTGGATCTAAGGATCTTCCTGCTTAAATAAAATAACACAATAAAACAGACAGCATCTTGACAATCTTCTTTATCAATTCTCATCATTTTTTCCATTAAAAATATCTGAAAAAGATAGAAATGGAAATTATGTCTCTTTAGTCTTTTAATATTATTTTTTTGGGAAAAATTTAATGACTTTTTAAACTGTTAAATTGAAGCTGTTAAACAATTTGTCTATCTTAATCTCATATTATAAATATTTAATAGCTATATACTTAGTCATACATACACATACCTTAAAAATGTGGAGTAACTGTTGAGATTTGCAGGGCTGTTTGTCAGCTTTTATGACCCCAGGCATTACACAATGAACTAGGAGGTAAAACAGAAATCTTAAACATGCTATCAGGCTAATTAACCTGGATATGACATGAAACCATGATTCCAAACCTCCAAACCAAGGACTCAACATCCAAGAAGTGTTTGATTTTGCATATGTAACCTTTGTATGCCACCTCTTCTCTTTTCTTTTTTTTTTTAAATGTTTTATTGTGAATTATATGATAGTTTACATGGGAGAACTTTAGTTTTACATTCATTCCATCGTATATCATCTCACTGCCATGGTTCCAATCCCTTCCATGCACCATCAACCACCCAAAGGGTATATCCCAGAAACCCACCCTCTACATTTCCCCCTCCTCCCCCTGTTTTCGGCCCACAGTCCCTTTCTCTCTCTGGGTCCAAATTCCCCAGTTGCTTCATCACTCCATGTCATCATCTCTGTCTCTATCTCAGGTATCCCTGTTTCTCTGGTCAGGGTCCCGCTCTCGGTTCTTCTCCGTTGATGGTCCCAGAGGCCTCTGCTCCTACCCTAGAGAATTAATCACTCCCTTCCTTGCTACAAAACCTCCACCTCTGCATTTCCAACCCTCATAGTCTGTCCTGATAAGCATTATTCACTACAGTATCACAAGTTACCCATCTGTATCTCCTTTCATCATCTCCTCCCAGACAGATTGAATAGTGCCTACTGGGGATTCTGCCTTCCACCATGCTCCCTAGCACCAGGTTCCCTCTTGAAAGCTTGTAAGCCAGTCACTTCTTGCCTTTGTAGTCTTCCCCTCCCCATTTGAGTATCCATTGTCCAAGCTGCCTTTTTCCGTCCACTCTGTGTGTAGGGGTGTGTGTGTGTGAATGTTTCTCGCTGTGAGGATTTGTTCCCTCTTTTGAGTTGCTGCTCCACAGGTATAGGTCAAGTTCATCAGACCGTATCAGCTCACTCTTTTTTTTCTTTTTTTCCTTTTCCCCCTCTTCTTTCCTCTCCCGTTTGAGCTCCGATCATCCAGTCATCTGGTCCAGGTCACGTGGGTATCATCTGCAAGTTTGGGCGCTCCATTGCATATGTCCTCTCTTCCTGTCAGCCAGTAGCTCCACTCTCTTCTCAAGTCCTCTGTGGCCACGCCACTGACTTTGGGCCCAAGAGTCCCCAGGCCTCTTCACACTGCTTGCCAACCATGCCCCCAACTGGTTCCACAGAAGTCCACTGAACATTGTAGGGCTTAGTTTGCCGATTCATTGCTGCTTTTACCCCACTTCTCCCTATTGGTGATGTGTGTGGTCACCAATCAGAGCGTGCATTTCATTGAGTCTTAGTCTTGGAAGGGGGTTTGCGTTGAGGGGACCTGGACACTTGCCTCGATGTTTTCTAGGGAAGCAATTTGTTTGTTCTTGTAATAACAGTCCATCTGCCTCCATTTTTCCTGCAGGTCTTTCTTTCAAGAGGTATCTTTTATTCTTCTAGCCACTTCAGGCTGGTCTGCTCAACCTTTCAAGTGGAGATTTCTCATCTCTGGAGATCCGGATGTGGTTCCGGTTTCTACCTATAGTTTTATGTATTGCAGTTCAAAAGGCTTTACAGTGGCACCTTAACCCACCGGGCTACGCCAGGAAGCCTCTCAAACCAGTGAGTAAATGCCGACCCAATAGTAAGCACATCCGCGTCTCCCGTATAGGGTTTCTGAGGAGCGGCTGGTGAGCTTGAACCACCGACCTTGCAGTTCAAATTGGCCGCATGGAGCCTTAATCCACAGTGCTACGCCAGGACCCCTCTCAACCCAGTGCAAAAAGGCCAACCAAATCCGCATCTCAGCTTGGGCTGAATGTGTGTGAGTTCCTGGCAAAGGAAACTGCCAGCGGTGAGGGTGGGTCGTGGCCACTAGGCTAAGCCCCTGCCTCTATTCACCCAAATGTAGGTGGGCAAACTGTGAGCGCACCCATTACCCTACACCAAAGAAAAAAAAAAAATAAAATCGGAACCACACAAAATCGCCAGAGTATACTGTGCAACTTTTTTTCTCTTTCTTTTCCAAGGTTCCCGCGGCGTGCCTCTGCCATGTCTCTGTGGCTCCTATTTTGTTCTGCTGCCTGGATTCACCCAGGATGTGGGCTCAGGCCTCCTGAGAGGCCTGACCGGCAGATCCAAAAGTACGCAATTTCCCGCCATAGCTCCAAATTCCACAGGTTATAAGCCCTCAAACCTTTAAACTATTCCTATCTCTGTGGGTCCAAGCCTTGGAGACCCATCCTGCCTCTTTCTTGCCTGGAATTCCAAGTTATTGCTGACGGTGACCTTCACTACACCTTCACCCTAGCGGCCATCAAGCCCCGCCTCTTCTCTTTTCTTGAATGACGTTATTTTAAACATATTTATCATACGTTTGTCAATTTAATCGAGATCTTTAAAACTGGCAAATGGTCATCCAAGGCACAAAAATTAGTCTCTATTTGACAAGATGAACAGAGACAGAAAGAGAATTGGGCATAAAAGGAAGGAATGAAACATGTGGCTAATTGTCTCAATTAGCAGTTGCCTCATTTGTGATGAAGGAGTCCTGATGATATAATGGGTTCCACATTGGGCTGCCAACCTCAAGGTCAGCAGTTCTAATCCACTATGTACTCCATGGGAGAAATATGAGGCTTTCTGCTGCCAGAAGGATAAAATTCTCAGAAACCCTCTACACAGTCACTAAAAGTTGGAACTGGCTTGACAACATACAACCAACACCACCAACACCTTTGCCTTAAGACCAGAACTGGGTGTTGCCAGCTACAATAACAGAACATGTTGATCTAAGACTCTATGAAATAATTCCGAACAAAAGGGGAAAAATGGAGACCAGAATTTTAAATTCTCTTTCTGGTATCACAGGGACTGGAAAACCCTAGAAACTATGGCCCTGAGATAATCTTTAAGAAGCTCTGGTAATGCAGTGGCTATGAGTCCAGCTGCTAACTTCAAGGTCAGCAGTTTGAAACCACCAGCGGTTCCATGGAAGAAAGATGAGGCTTTCTGTTCCCTTAAAGGCTTACAGCCTCAGAAACCGTATGCAGAGTCATTATGAGTCGAAACTGGCTCCACGGTACACCACCACTACAACCACAAAGATAATCTTTATAATTTATACCAAAACTATCCACTTGAATCTTCTTAAACAAAACAATAGTGTAGTTTACCTAGTTATTGTTATTATTTTTTTTAAGGTGTGCCTTGAGCATGGTACTTTATCGATATGGGATCAAATTCACATCAGCAATTAGGAAAATTATAGAGAATCCTTAGGGGTCAGTGAATTTAGGTTAATGGGGAAGAAAGAACTAAAAAAAAATACAAAGTTGCTGAATTGTACATGCATCAGTTGTTGAATGGGTGTACATTTTTCTGAATATCCTCTCAACAGCAATGACAAAAGTTTAAAAAATGTCAATTAATGCTTCATTATGACTTTATCAAACTATTACAAGCTTAGAAAAAGGAAGTGAGTTGTAGAAGGAGAAAGCCCAGCATCTGGATATCCAGTGGCCATCCTGAGCAGGACATCTTCCATAAAATGAAGGCATGCCAGGGTGTGTCCCGTCCACATCTCTGCATTGATTCTACCCACCCTTACCTGGCTTAGAAGTCACCCATGTTTGGTTGACATTACCCTCAGACTCAGGGATGGCAGACAGAAAACTACAGAGTCATAAAAAAGGTGAAGTCACCTAACGTTGACACAGCAGACTCTCCTACTCTTTCTCTTTAATTTTTAAACATATTTGGCAATTATTATTCATTTTGTCATTCTGCATTTATTATTTCAGCCCACAAGGTGGTTACCTTCAAAAACATCAGGTGGTTGGTGGCTATAGGCTGTGGATTCAGTTCTGACTCATAGCAAACCTGTAGATCATTTCCAAGGCTCTAAATCTTTATGGGAGCAGAAAGCCTTATCTTTCTCCCAAAAGACATCAGGATGCAGCATCAAACAAAACAAGACAAAGCTCCTCCCTCTGTGAACTGGCATTCTCCTGAAGAGGTCATATAAATATAAATAATGAGATTACTAAACAAATATACTATCATCTTACAGGGGCTAAACATATCAAAAAAATAGTGTGTATATGTGTATATATATATAGTGAGAGAGATATTTATATCAAGGAAATGGCTTGCAGAGTTATAGAGCTGGGAGAGTCCTCCTATGTCTGAGCCAGATGAACCAAGGTCTGCTAGTCAGATGGCAGGCAGGCAGACAGGTCTGAAAAGCAGGCAGGCAGGCCTGGCAGGTAAGAAGGCTGGCTGCTGTGGATTCCCAGGATTGGCAGGTAGTAGAGTAAGCCACTGACTCAACCAGAAGTCAGAGGACAAGTCAGATGCAAGATCCAGACTCAGCAAAAATCAGAAAGATTTGCCTGCTTGTCTAATATATTGGAAGCAGGCAACATCTCCAGGGAAACATTGTTTCACTTGATTGGCTACTCATAGCAGACCTCATTAAATTATTTGCATGATATTAGATCTCATTATAAGGATAACTACATCTGAACTGATAAACCACTGAGATGCTAGCCCAGTTAAGTTGACACAAAAACTTAACTATCAGAGGTAGTTCTTATGATTTTAATTTTTCAATGAAAAGTTAGAGTTTTTCAATGAAAATAAAGGATGGGATGGAATATACCATGAGATTCCGTCTTGTGTAGGGAAGAGGCAGGAGCTCTGGTAGCGTAGTGGTTATGAATTGGGCTGCTAGCTTCAGGGTCAGCAGGTCGAAACTACCAGGTTGTTCTGCAGGAGAGAGATGAGGCTTTCTGCTCCCATAAAGATTTACAGCCCCGGAAACCCTGTAGAGGGTCACTAAGAGTTGGAACCGACTCCACGGCACACAGCAACAACAAGGGGAGGGGCAAATATCTTTGGAAGTGTTGGCCAGTGAAACAGCCACTGGGTTATATAAAGAGTTAAGTGCTCAGCTGCTAACTAAAAGGTTGGATGGTCATCTCCACAGAGGAACCTCAGAAGACAGTTCCAGCAATTCACTTTCATAAAATTATAGCAATTTAAAAACTCTGTATAACACAGCTCTGAAGCATGGGAAGTTACTGAGAGTCCGAATAAACTCAATGACAATGGATTTTAATGGTCAGTTTAGAGGTAATAAATTGAATTCCATCATTACATTTGAGGGATTGTGAGCAAGAATATTGTGAACCATAAAAAGCAGCAGAAACTTGGGTTGTGAACCATTGTAGGTCCTTGAATCTGACTCTAATAAAAAAGCATTACAGAGTTTGAAAACACAACGCCACACACATTGCAAAAGGCTCTCTCTAGGTACCATATTTAAAAAGATTTCCAGATTTGTGAGTGTGCAGTCAGGGAACATGCTTATGAAGCTACTAGACTAACCCAGGGAGTGTGCTGTATCCATAGGATATGCACTGGACTGTGAACTACAAGGTCTGCAGTTCAAAACCACTGGCCACTCTACAGGAGAAAGATGAAACTTTCTGCTTCTGCAATGACTTAAGGCTTTGCAAACTCTATACAGGTTCGTTATGATTCAGAACCAACTCCACGACACTTAACAACAACATCAACAACAAGACTAATCCAATCAAACTGCAAAGGTGTCTCAGACCTTGGTCTGGGGAAGAAAGGAGTAGATAGATTCAAATATATTTTTAAAGTAGGGCCAGCAAGTTTTATTGTAATTGTTTCTTCTTAGAATGTGTAAGGAAAAGTAAAGCAAGCTTGGCTTCAAGTGTTTAGCTCTTAAAGGATGTTCAGATGTTGAGTGTTTAGAATGCTACTTTTCTTGACCTTGATCCCTAAGTTCCTATGCGTCAGCCTGTTGACTTTAGGTCTTCTGACCTCTTTCCTTGCATTTCCAGTTGCTATTCTTTTCTAGATTCAGATCTGTTTTCACACCACATGTCTACAAGCTTTTTGCACTGTGGTGGCTCCCCTTTTGCTATAGTGCTGGCAGCTATGCCACCATATCTCAAATCCCATGGTGGACCAGTATCAACAGAGCTTCTAGACTAAGACAGATTAGAAAGGCCTGTCTCTCTCTACTTCTGAAAATATACCAATGAGACCCTATGGATCACAACAAAATGTTATCCAATATAGTGCTGAAAGAGAAGACCCCTAGCTTGGAAGGCACTAAAAATGCACAATGGCCACAATCTTGACTACCAATGATCATGAACGCAGCCCACAACCAGGCAATAGTTCTTTGGGCATAAATAATTGGAACTGGTGTGTTGGCAACATCATCAACTACAGCCGTGTGCTCATGGCGTCTGGACTTCTGGACTTTTAGGGCTCCTTTGCTTGTCCCATCCATCTCTTACCTGATTAACAGTCTCATGGATAAGGTGCTGTGGATGATCTTGACTCAAGGCCACCACTTGTAACTTAGAGGACAGGGTTTTATGAGCTACTGTATATATAAATCTAGAAAACTCACAGGGATTAGTCTTATCTTCTGCATGGCACGCACAATATTGAAACATTGGCATTTCATCTTAAAGCCTTTTTATAATTCCTATTACAAAACAGGACCTTGAAATTGACACAATTCCTTTCTTTGTTTTCTGACAGCTACTGGCCCAACTGTAGGGTTTTTCCCAAGGACTTTTCTAGATGTTGTAGCTTAATTTTCTCTAATGCCAATTTTGCTCTTAGACAAATGAAAGAAAAAAAAAATTGTTGGCCCCAAATCAATCCTCCAATTGTTTGATCTACATTATGCTAAGAACTCACTTGACTGACATTTACCACGGAGACTGTGTGTGTAGTCTGCCGAAATTGCCATGACTGTCAATGAATTGAGTTAAAAACAACCGGACATTAGGCAGTTTTGTTAAGATGCAGAAAAAACAGTGAAAACAGATTAAATGTGCATACAGACATTGCGTGCGTGTGTGACATCTTCATTCTTGCAAGTAATAGCCACAACTCCTAATTGAAACAACCGAGTATTGGCTGCAGCCCCAGTGTTTGTGGTCAAGCTCCTTGTAATTAAAATGCTGAAAGGTTTAGCTGAAAATGGCACTAAGTCTCTTCTTGGCCTTGTGCATGACACAGATCTATGGGGACTTGTATGAATAAACCTTAGGAAGTGGAAAAAAGAAACATGGTTTTAATTAGCCTGAGTTCTTCTTCTGCATGGTAAAGTCCTGGTGACGCTGTAAGCTAAGCTCTAGACTATTAACTACAAGGCTGGTAGTTCAAACACAAAAGGAAACCCTTTATAGGGTAACTATGACATGGAACCAACTCAACGGCACTTCACAACAACATTCTCAATTATAACACCTAACTTGGAATGAAGCCCATGACCTTGCTTTGTGGGTTTTTTTTTGAGTTAAAGATAGATTGCAAACATGGATTGTGCACCTTCAGTTTTTCTCTTTTTTCTCTTTTAGTGACTTTCTTAGACTCCTCATCACTTAACCTCTCTGTTTTAAAGAAATCCTATTTATGTTGACATGGTTCCAATACAACTTTGGAACTTATACACTAACTCTTATACACAAAATAAGCTATCCCAAAGTATTATATTCAACACTCAACTTCTAATTTGAGCTGACAAGGATGTTGCCTCTTTTTTCTTTTTGTCCATTTAAAGTTTTTATTGTGAATTGAGTGATAGTTAACATTGGCGGACATTGGTTTTACACTCATCCTATCATATTTCATTTCATTGCAATGACTACAATCTCCTCTGTGCATCATCATCCAACAACACTTGCTTCTATATCCTCTGCTTTTTGGTTCTTGTTTTGGGGTATACATAAATACACTCAGGAATATAGAATAATTTAAACAACCAAAGGGCACATTCTGTAAGCCTGCCTCCCAGCTGTCAGCACACAGCCTTTCTCTTTCCATGAGTCTAGAGTCCTCAGACTCTCTCCATGTCCTCATCTCTGACTCCATCTCTGATATTTCTGATTCTTTGGATAGGGTCCTACATTCTGCTCATGCTCTTCTCCCTTGATGGTCCTAGGGTCCAGTGTTCCTAGACTGTAAGATTAACTACTCCCATCTTTTTGTTACAAAAGTTCTACCTTTACAGTTATGACAGATGCAATTAATCTTGTTATGAGTTACTCACTATTGAGTCATAAGAATCTTATCCGCATCTCTTTTCACCGACCCATCTAGACAAGATGAAAACTATGCTACCTTACACCGCACACTCTAAAATAAAACTCTCTCTTGAAAGCTTGTAAACCAGTCACTTCCTGCCTTTATAGTCCCCCTTCTTCCCCTCATTTTAGGTATACAATGTCAAAGTTGCCCATCCATATCAGTGCTATGTACAGAGGGGATAAGATAGGGGATAAGATTGATCCTTGATGTGAAGACTCCTTCTTTTTAAGTTAGTACTTTGAACGGCTACATCATAAGGATAAATCAAGTTCATCAAATTGTAGAAATTTACACTTATTTAACGACGTGGCCTGTTGTTGTTGTTGTTAGGTGTCATCGAGTCAGTACCAACCCATAGCAACTTCATGCACAGCAGAGTGAAACACTGCCTGATCCTGGGCCAACCTCACTACTGTTGCCATGCTTGAGTCCATCAATACTGCCACTTGGCCAATTCATATTGTTGGAGGGACTTCCTCTTCTTTTCTGACCCTCCACCTTACCAAACATAATATCTTTCTCCAATGACTGGTCTCTCCTGACAATATGTCCAAAGTATGAGGGACGAAGTTTGGCCATCGTGGCATCCAGGGAGAACAATGGTTGCACTTCTTCCAAAACGGATCTATTGGTTCTTTTGGCAGCCCATGGCACTTTCAATATTCTCCTCCAACACCATAACTCAAAGGCATCAATTCTCCTACAGTCTTCCTTATTTACTGTCCAGCTTTTGCATGCATATGAGGTTATTGAAAATACCATGTCTTGGGTCAGGCGCCAAGCTGACATCTTTGCTCTTCAACACTTTAAAAAGGTCTTGTGCAGCAGATTTGTCTAATGCAATACATCATTTGATTTCTTGACTGCTACTTCCATGAGTGTTCTTGGTTGATCCAAGCAGAATGAAGTCCTTGACAACTTCAATCTTTTCTCCATAGATAAGAATGCTGTTTATTGGTCCAGTGGTCAGGATTTTTGTTTTCTTTACATTGAGATGTAGTCTATACCAAAGGCTGTGTTCTTTCATCTTCATCAGTAAATATTTTAAGTCCTCTTCACTCTCAGCAAGCAAGATTGTGTCATCTGCATATCCCAGGTTGTTAATGAGTCTTCCTCCAATCTTGATGCCATGTTTTCTTCATTTAGCACAGCGTCCCAGATTATTTGCTCAGCATACAGGTTGAATAAGTATGGTGAAAGAATATAACCTTGTCGCACATCTTTTTTAGTTTTAAATCATGGCCTCTTATAGCAGGTTCATTTTTTCTCTACTGTGGGATAAAGCACTGGACTGAAAGGTCAGTTTGAACCACAAAGTTGGTGGTTCAAACTCATCAGGCACTCTTTGGAATCCATATACAGGGTCACTATGAGTTGGAACTGACTTGGTGGCACTTAATAGCAACAAAGTCCAAACAATGGCCAAGCAATGAGGTAACTGTCATTAACAGAGCTTAGAATATGGCCACAACCCAATAACAAAGGTCCTCATTATGACCTTCACAATTGCTGGGCAGCACTGATTTGATAACTGTGAACTTGAATATTTTCTCTTCATTGTGATTTCTACTTATTTGTAATTCTTCCCAAAAGACACTATGTTTGTTGTGCTTGTGGTGTTTTTTTTTGTTTTGTTTTGTTTTGTTTTTTTCTGTTTGGTGGTTTACTGGGATTATGCAGTTGTAGTACCATCTCAATAAATTTCAGCTTGATGGCACTTTATTTTTAAAATATGGCTTAGTCTGAGACATCAATAGGCAAATTGTCATATTAAAGCTTTCCTAGCATCAAAAGTATCTTTTGGACATCAGGTATACCTAAGCTTTAATTGCCCTCCTACGTGTGCAGGATAAATGACAAAGGTATACACAGTGTATTTGCTGTTGTTGTTAGGTGGTATCTGGTGGTGGTGGTGGTTAAGTGCCATGGAGTCGGAACTGACTCACAGCAACCTTGTACAGGGTTTCCAAGGCTATAAATCTTTACAGGAGCAGATAGTCTCATCTTTCTCCTGCAGAACAGCTGGTAGTTTTGAACTGCTGACCTCGAGGTTCGCAGCCCGATTCGTAACCACTACGGTACCAGAGCTTCTTCACTTTCAAATCATAGCGACTCTGTGTCCAACAGAACAAAACACTGCCCAGTTGTGTGCCATCCTCACAATTCTTCCTCTGTTTGAGCCCATTATTGCAGACTGTCATTGCATCTTGTTGAAAATCTTCCTGTTTTTCACTGACCCTCTACCAAGCATGATTGTCCTTTTCCAGTGATGTAGCTAGTTGACAATAGTTATCCTTATGCCTGGTGGGGACATCGTACTGAAGAATCTGTTCACACTGCCTCACTAGTTCCTCAGTAAAGCAAATACCAAAAGTTGAGACTACGTTCAGCCTATCTCTAAGGAATGGAGACAGAAGTGCGCTCAGTTGTCCTCAAACTACCAGAGGTTTCAAGGGAGAAAGATGAGGCATTCTGCTCCCGTAAAGATTTACAGCCTCAGAAACCCTGTGCAGGGTCACTATGAGTCAGAACCAACTCCACGGTACTTAAAAACAACAACAGAGCATTGAAGAATCCTTGTGTGGTGC
>NW_006408713.1:404651-411787 GCF_000296735.1 Chrysochloris asiatica
CTCCAAGCATGAGCAATGAAATGGAAGTTTAAAAAAAAAAGAAAGAAAGACGTAGATCCTGTATTATATCATCGTCAGGGGAACTCGCTGGTTTCTGCTGTGTTAATTTACACTAAAATCCATGACCCCGGAGGCTGATTGATTGCCAAGGGCAAGAATCCAGCCCCTGGTCTAGTTTATTTTGTGAACTGTAGCCTCAGATATCGCTGCCAGCCACAATGATATTGATTTGATATACACTAGATGGCTCTTTATGCTCTTTGGGAAATTTATTGTGCCGAGTCAGAGCTCCAGCAGCCGGGAGAAGCCGCTCTTTAAATTGAAGAGGGCTATCATGGCTTGACCCCTGGGCCACTCAGGTTACTGTGTGGCCTGGGCGAGGCTAGGTCGGAGCAAGCCCCAGGGACCCAAGCTCATCAGTTTTGAATGTCAAATGCCTTCCGAGAATCTGAGTTATTGCTAATAGGAACTTGCTTGGGTCTATGACATTTGGATGCCCTATAAGTTAAACATCATAACACTTTCTTCATGTCATAGTCTTTTAAATTATAGCTAAGAACAGCACCTTTGCTCCAGCCGCTTAGCATTAGAGGGTCGCACAATATGCCACAACCTGCCTCCAAGGTGGCCACATCAGAGCAACTATTATCAGTCGGAGAGCTAAACACCCCCCACTCACCCCCTGCACATATAAATTAATGGCCTTGTCAGTCGAGGTCCAATCGTTCCAACATTGTTACCATCTTGTTTCTGCACAATAGAAAGCCAGCGGCCTTTGGCAACCAACACAATAAAGGTTAGGAAGCAATTCTGGGGATGATAGCTTTTTGCTATTTTTCTTGGGGGGAAGCAATGCTTATGCTGGGGCAAAGATTGACAGTGAGAGAGCCTTCCAATTGATGGCTATTGTATGCATGAAACCGGAAGGAAATCACATTTGTTAGAACTATTTGCAATTCTCTTCTTGTGGAAGAGGTGTTATGCTCATAACTTCTAATTGCTGCAGACATATTATTCCCAAAGAGGTGACTGTCATGTTGGAAACAAATGACTTGATTTATATCAATTGGCTCATTATGACTAATTTCAACTTTGGAATTGCAGGACTATTTATGAACATTGTTTAGTTAAGTTTCTGGAAACAGACTGGTGACTTGGGCCAGAAAATAAAATAGAATAGATACATAGAAAGATACATATATTTATACAACTGTGGAAAGAAGTCTGGTAGCATAGTAGATTACAAACTGCACGGTCAGAAGTTCTAATCCATCAGCTGCTCTTTGGGAGAAAGATGAGGCTTTCAGCTCCTGTAAAAACTTATAGCCTTGGAAAACCTATGCAATGTCACTGAGTCACAAACAGCTCAGTTGTGTAAAACCACCATCACTGCCATACACCATTGGACCAATAAAAAACATCCATATAAACGGAGAAAAGATTACAGTTGTTAAAGATGTTATTTTGCTCAGATCAACTATCAACACTCATGGAAGAAGCAATCTAGAAAACAATGTATTTCATTAGTTAAATCTGCTGCACAATACCTCTTTAAAGTGTTGAAGAGCAAAGACGTCTGTTCATTAGAGGACTAAGGTATGCCTGACCCAAACCATGTTATTTTCAGTAACCTCATATGCATGCAAGGAGCCCTGGTGTAGCGCTGTGGATTAATCAGCTGGACTGCAAAGTCAGCTTGGTCTGCAAGGTTGACAGTTCAAACTCACTAGGTGCTTCTTGGAAACCCTATGTATGGTGTTATGGGTTAGAACTAACTCGATGGCAATTAACAACAAAAACAACATATGCATGCAAAAGTTGGACAGTGAATAAGGAAGACCATGGAAGAATTGATGTATTTGAGAGTATCATGGATGGCCAAAATGACAAACCAATGTGTGTTGGAAGAAGTATGGCCAGAATGTTCCCTGTTCCCTGAAAGTCAGGATGGCCAGACTTCATCTCTCATACTTCAGACATATTGTAAGGAGGGATCATTCCCTAGAAAAGGATATTATGTTGGGTAAATTGTAGGATTAGAGAAAAAAAGGAAGACCTCCAATGAGATGTATTGGCACAGTGGCAGCAGTGATGGGCTCAAATGTCACAATGATTGTGCAGTTAGCCGAAGACTGAGAGGTGTTGGGTTCTGCTGTGCATAGGGTCTCTTTGAGTCACTACAAACTCCATAGCATATAAAAACAACATGCATTCACATAGATAGGTAGACAGTTAGGCAGGTAAACATATACATATAGACATCTAGCTATATATTTCTAAGGAACGAAATGATATACACACAGGACAAACACTTGTTGTTGTTGTTGTCAGGTGCCATCGAGTCGGAACCGACTCATAGCGACCCCATGCACAGCAGAACAAAACAATGTTCGATCCTGGGCCAACCTCACTACCGCCACCACACCTGAGTCCATCAATGATGCCACCTGGCTGATCCATCTCGTTGGGGGTCTTCCTCTTCTTCTCTGACCCTCCACCCTACCCAGCATGACATCCTTCTCCAACGATTGTTTCCTCCAGACAATATGTCCAAAGTAGGAGAGACGAAGCTTAGCCATCCTGGCCTCCAAGGAGCACTCTGGCTGCACTTCTTCCAAAACAGATCTATTGGTTCTTTTGGCAGTCCATGGCACTTTCAGTACTCTCCTCCAGCACCACAACTCAAAGGCATCAATTCTTCTACGATCCTCCTTATTCACTGTCCAGCTTTCACATCCATATGAGGCTATTGAAAACACAATGGCCTGGGTCAGGCGCACCCTAGTCCTCAAGCTGACATCTCTGCTCTTCAACACTTTAAAAAGTTCCTGTGCAGCAGATTTGCCCAATGCAGTACGTCGTCTGATCTCTTGACTGCTACTTCTGTGAGTGTTGAAAGTTGATCCATGAAGAATGAAGTCCTTGACAACTTCAATCTTTTCTCCATTGATAAGAATGTTGTTTATTGGTCCAGTGGTGAGGATTTTTGTTTTCTTGACATTGAGATGTAACACTGGAGGACTGTTAACCACAAGGTCAGCAGTTCAAACCCACCAGCTGCTCTGCAGGAGAAAGATGAGGTTTTCTGCTCCCACAGTAATGTACAGCCTTGGAAACACAGGGTCACTGTGAGTGGGAACTGACTTGTCGTCACTTTACAACGTATGTTTGTAAGATACAGCGTCATTAAGGTAAACACTATGCTCCGTTGGGAACTTTGTTTTGGGGGGACTGTCAACTCTGGTAGCATAGTGGTTATGAGTACAGCTGCTAACCTTAGGGTCAGCAGTTCAAAACTACCAGCAGTTCTACGGGAGAAAGATGAGGCTTTCTGCTCCTGTAAAGATTTACAGCCTTGGAAACCCTATGAGTAGGAATTGACTCCATGGCACATAACTACCACCAACAACATTGATATTTATGTCGATTTCACTTTTTCCTAATAAATAGCTCATTCTATTTTATATTTATCAGTCTTGAAGGGGAGATTCTCTCTGTAGATTAATTACAAGGTCACAAGCAAATGACAGATAACCTGGCATGGGAAAATGAAAGAGACACCAGTGTTAGGTGGGACTCCGTTAAGGCTTGTCTGCACTCTGCTCACCTAGCATGCTTTTAAAAATCCTGCAAAATGTCCCCCCTCAAAGCTATTATAATGCCAAAGTGCCTGAAAAAATACCATAATTTGGTTTAATTTTTAATGATTTACGAAGTGCGAATGTCTTAATCTGGGGGAGAAAGAGAAAGCATAACATCCAAAAATTAGAAATCAGGGAATAAATCATTACAAATCATGGTTGTCTATAAGTGCTATTGAGTCTTTCTGACTAATAGTGACCCTGTAAAGGGCTCCTGAGAGTGTCAATCTATGTAGTAGCAAAAAGCCTCATCCTTCACCTTAGCAGTGATCGTTGTTGTGAAGTGCCATCGTATCGATTCCAAGCCTGTATAGGGTTTCCAAGGAACAGCTGGTGAGCTTGAACCACCAATCTTGTAGTCCAAACGACTTTGCAGTCTGACTCATTAGCCCACAGCGCCACACCAGGATTCCTACCAGCAATTAGTGGGCTCAAATTGCCAACCTTGTCCATATATGATTGATGGGAGTTATGTGCCAAGGTGTTGGTTCCGATTCATAGTGACCCTGTACAGTGTTTCTGAGGCTGTAAATATTTATAGGAGCAGAAAGCCTCATCTTTCTCCCATGGAACAGCTGGTGGTTTTGAACTGCTGTCCTTAAGGTTCACAATCTGATTTGTAACCACTACACTACCAGAGTTCCTTTATAATTGTTGTTGTTATGTGCCTTCGAGTCGGTTCCGACCCATAGAGACCCTGTACAGCGTTTCCGAGGCTGTAAATCTTTACGGGAGCAGAAAGCCTCATCTTTCTCCCGCGGAAAGGCTGGTAGTTTCGAACTGCTGGCCTTAAGGTTCGCAGCCCGATTCGTAACCACTACGCTACCAGAGCTCCTTTTCCTTAGCAAGATATGATATAAGAAAATTCATTTTGATAGAGATAAGGACTGCAGAAAATTCAAACATCAGTGTGATAAGTTGGGGACAGTAGGACTTTGGCCCCTGTTAAAGAAAGAAGCAATCCTGCTGAATTAACACCATGTGCCTCAGTTTCATTATCTTGAAGATAAAATTAAACATGAACTTCAGTGTCATTATAAAGCTGAAATGGGGTATCTGTGTAAATACCCCATTGAAGAAGGATACAAGTTATCACTGCTGCTTAGAGGATTTTCTTTTATGGAGAAATTGCAAGTCTCCACAAATAACATCATTGTTGTTGTTGTTGTTGTTTAGTGCCGTCGAGTCGGTTCCGACCCATAGCGACCCTGTACAGGGTTTCCGACATCATAGTTCATTCAAAATGTACATTTCTTATACTTGCTTTTGCTCTTTGTTTTTATGATTAATTTCTTGTATATTACTTGCTTCCCAATAAAATGTGTGGGAGCTGGAGCTTGAGACTGATTTATTTTCCTGGGTTTTCTACCTGTTTCAGTCTGTAGTTTTATCACTTTTCTGTTGCTTGTTTTAGTGAAAAATATTTGTGCTTTTTTCTTAGATTGTATTTTACTTTACATAGTTTCCAATTTTTCCAGAAATAATAAATATACAAGGACAAAAAGAAACAAGCAACATTGAGTACCTTTCACTTGGTATATATACAAAGACAAATAGCCTTTAAGTGAAAAGATAATTGTGTTCTCTGTCTTTCATTTTTTTAACATTATAAATCATCATTGTTCATTGTCACAAAAGGCAGGTACATTAGAATAAAATATGAAAAGGCTTGCAGTTAGAAAATCACATTCTGCATTTCTCAAGTTGAAAGAATTGAAGAAAAAATTCAAGCCTAGACTTGCCTTATTGAAGGATTCCAAAAGCAAAATCCGCCATTTGTCTTTCAGTTTGCCATACTGTGATAGCTTCCTTATTGCTGAGATTCTGGAAGCTATGCCACCTGCATTTTAAATACCAGTAGGGTCACCCATGTTGGACAGTTTTGAGGTGAAGTTCTAGACTAAGACGTTAGGAAGAAGGAGAGCCTACTTCTGAATATGTTGTCACTGAAAACTTTATGAATAACAGAGGAACACTGTCAGATAGCACCAGAATATTGAATATTGAAACATTATAAAGAGCACCAGACTATTGTCAGATAGAGTGCCAGAAAATGAGCCCCTTAGGCTGGAAACCACTCAAAATGGATTAGGAAAAAGGTGCCTCCTCAAAGTGGAGTAAACTGTGATTATACCCATGGAGTCAAGATTCTGAGACCTTAATTTGCTGAAGGAACACAATTCAAAACGAGGAAAAACAGCTATGACATGAATAAATAATGAGAACATAGAATGAATGAATGATCAAACTAAAAATTTTGGAGTTTTCAAAAAATGAAATGTAATGCATAAACAGTGATATCCTAGGCATTAGTGAGATGAAATGGACTCTGGGTTTGGCCATTCTGAATCTGGCAAGTACATGCTTTACAATGCTGGCAATAACCAGGAGCAGACTGTGGAATTGACTATCAGTTGCTCATATGCAAATTTAGGCTGCAACTAAAGAAAATTAAAGCAAGTCCATGAAAGCCAAATATGACATTGAACATATTCCACTTAAATTTAGAGATTATCTAAAGAGCTGGTTTGATGAATTAGACACTAATGACTGTAACTTAGACACTAATGACTGTAAACCAAATGAATTGGGGACAACATCAAGAGCATCATACAGAAAGAAAGCAAAAGTTCATTCAGAAGACAAGATGAAGAATAAGACCAAATTGGATGTCAGAAGATACTCTGAAACATGCTCTGGAGAGTAAAGACAATACCACGGTTTAGCTTAGGCCCACCTCAAACCTCCAAATGACATCTTTGCTCTTGAACACTTTAAAGATGTCTTGAGCAGCACACTTGCCTAATGCAATACATCCTTTGCTATTTCCATGACTCTTGATCAATCTGAGCAAAAATGACGTTTTTGACAACTTAAAATTTTATTCATTTATAGGGATGTTGTTTATTGGTCCAGTGGTGAAGAATTTTGTTTTCTTTACATTGAGGTGCAACCCATACCGAAGGCTATGGTCTTTGGTCTTCATCAGTAAGTGCTTTAACGCCTTGCTTTCAGCAAGCAAGGTTGTATAATCTTTCAATTCTTCTGATCTTAAGTCATTAGTATTGGATGAATAAAATCTGTTCTTGAGATGAACTCTAAATTAAGTTAGAATATATTCAAAGTCACATTTTGGCTATTGTGGACTTTTAATTTTCTTCAGCCTGAAATTGCATATGAGCTATTGATGGTCTGCTCCACAGGCTGCCTCTGGCCTTGTTTTGACTGATGATATGGAGCTTTTCCACTGTCTCTTTCCACAGGTATAGTCAATTTGGTTTCTGTGTATTCCATCTAGTGAGGTCCATGTGTGCAGTCATCTTTTTTTTTTTTCTTAAATGTTTTATTGTGAATTATGTGATAGTTTACATGGGAGAACATTAGTTTTACATTCTTTCTATCGTATATCATCTCATTGCCATGGTTAAAATCCCCTCCATGCAATCCTTCCCCAGTACCCTCCAGGTCTTCAGCACACAGTCGCTCTCCCTCTCT
>NW_006408713.1:412462-413841 GCF_000296735.1 Chrysochloris asiatica
CTGGGGTATGTATTGTTATGTGTTCCATTTCATTTTTGACAATTTCCAATTTTGCTGAATTCATACTTCATACATCTCATGTTCCAATTATTATTATGTTTTAAGTTTTTATTGTGAATTTCATGATAGTTTACATGGGAGGACATTAGCTTTACATTCATCCTATCATATTTCATTTCATTACAATGATTACAATCCCTTCCATGCATCATCAAACAACAAAAATGTATACCACACAAGCCTGGCCCCCAGCTGCCAGCACACAGCCCCTCTCTCTCCCTGAATCAAGAGTCCCCACCCACTCCATCTCTCCAAGTCATCGTTGCTGCCTCCTCCATCTCTGGTATCTCTCCTTCTCTGGGAAAGGTCCTTCATGCCGCTCTTCTGCATTGATGGTCTCAGAGGCCTCCGCTCCTGGACTGCAAAATCAACAAATCCCTTCCTTTTGTTTCAAAATGTCTACCTTTACATTTCCAACCCTTACAGTCAGTCCTGAAAGCAAATATTCACTATTGTACTGTAAGAGTCTTATCTCCATCTTCTTTTATCAGTCCTGCCCAGACAGATTGTAAAATACTTAGTGGAGACTCTACTTTCTCCTGAACTCTCTGGAACTAAGCTCCCTCATGAAATCTTGTAAGCTAGTCACTTCTTGCTTTCATAGCCCCACCTCCCCACCCCTTTTGGTTAAAGGAGCTCTGGTAGTGTAGTGGTTACAAATCGGGCTGAGAAACTTAAGGTCAGCAGTTCAAAACTACCAGCCGCTCCATGGGAGAAAATTGAGGCTTTCTGCTTCCGTAAGATTTACATCCTTGGAAACCCTGTACAGGGTCACTATGGGTTGGAACCGACTCAACGGCACTTAACAACAACAACACTTTGGTTAGCCAATGTCTAAGTTTCCTATCTCTGTCAACCCTGCGTACAGAGGGGGTGGGAATGATCCTCACTGTAAAGATGTGTTCCTTCTTTTGAGCTACTACATCCATAAGTATAGGTCAAGTTCATCAAATTGTAGCAGATTACTCTTTTTTTTACTCTTCTTTCATCTACTAGTCGAGTTCTAATCATCTAGCCATTGAAGACAGGTCAAGAGGGTACTATCTGCAGGTATGGGTCTTCTTGTGCATCTCATCTCACTTCATATCAGCTGGACACTTCACTCTCCACTCTAGTCCTCTGTGGCTATGTCCCTGACTCTGGGCCCAGGAGGCCCCAGGTCTTACCATACTGCTGGCAACCAGGTCTCAACCTGGATTCACAGGAGTCTATGAACGTGGTAGGACTTAGCTCACACCTTCATTGCTGTTTTTTCCCCACTTCCCCTTATTGGTGACCAACATGGTCACCAGCCAGATTATGCCTGCTCATGTATTTCC
>NW_006408713.1:420202-427719 GCF_000296735.1 Chrysochloris asiatica
TTCTTCTGAGAGATCTGAACTTAACCTGACTTACTTACCTTTGTATATAATGCTTCTCCTTCCCTAGCTGCTTTCAGGATTATATCCTTATCTTTGATTTTGGAGAACTTGGTATGTCTTGGTGATTTGCTTTTGGGATCTATCCTTCCTGGGGTTAATAGAGCTTCATGAATGCTTATCTTTTTTGCTTTTCAGGGTGTTAGAGAAATTTTCTTCCAGCACCTTTTAAACTGTCTCCTCTGTGGACTTGTGTGCTTCTTCCTGTTCTGGAATGAGGATGATTCTTTAGTTATTCCTCTTCATGTTGTCCAATATGAATCTTATACCTTCTTCAGAATTTTTTTATCCTTTTTTCTGCTTGTGCTTCTATCTTAGTAGTATTGAGAGATTTGTCTTCTAACTCAATAGCTCTGGCTTCTATCTCTTCAGTTCTACTCCTTTGGTCTCTCAGTGTATTGTCTATTTCTGATATTCTATTATTAATCATTTAAACCTCTTTCTGTAGGTTTTGAATTGTTTCCAATGCTGTATCTATCTTATTTGATTGTTCCTGTAGTGCTTTCCTGATTTCTTGCTTATTTTTCTCAACTCCAACATTAAGTGTTTAGATACATTTTGTAACCATTTTTCTGAATTCCTTCACAGACATTTCCAAGGCCTGCCCTCCTTCCAGTATGGAGTGTAGGTCTACCTTCATCCAGCTCATTTATCTCAGTCACTTTGTCTTGTTTCTGAACATTGACTGATATGGCCTTAACACTTAATTGAGTGTGTGTTTTGGTATTTGTTATGCTTTCTGGTTGCCTCTAGGTAGATGTGATCAGGAGATGGGCTTCCCTTTTCATTGTTTTATTATGCAACTTAGAGTAACTTTCACAGGTGTTGTCTGCTTTCCTGATATTATTTGTTCTTGCCTGGAATGTGGGGTTTTATAGGGTATGACTGTAGCTTGAATATATGACAGCAATTGCTGTCTCTTCTTGGGTAATATAGGGAAAGAAAGAGCCCCCTACAGGTAAAGAGAGAACCAAAAACAAAACAGCCACAAAACAAAGAAACAAACAAAGAAACAAACAAAAAACAGATTTGATACTGTAGTCTATAATCACAGATAATAGAGAAAAGAAATCTGTACCCTAATATGAGTATGACTTTAATTTCCTCTTTCAGCTTCTTGCCTTCAAGTCCACCTGAGAAATTTCATGATGCCACTGTAGGTTGTTATGATGTAACTCACGGTTTAATTTTTGGCTTGTTTCATTTTTAGTATGTCACTCCTACTCCACAATCCCTGTTCTGGCCTTTTTTTCCCTAGTGGTAACAGTTCAGGGCCAGCTGTGGCCACTTTACTGTCTTTTGGTGTTAAGTGGATCCTGTCACTTTAAATTTTGAGAAGATCTGTGCACATGCATAGTAAAACTCTCTGGGGGTGTCCAGTCATTCAGGCACACCCTCTAGTCACCAGAATGGAGGTGCAAAAACAGCAAGAAGCCACTGAACAGATACAGGTACAAAAAAGAAAAGAAAAAAAAAAAGTGTCCACACCTTTGTCTCTGAGGTTCCAGCAGACAACAATCTGTGGCGGCTCTGATCCTTCCCCCACATGGTCTTGCAACTTGTTCTCACCCAAGATGGCAGCTTTGGGCCACTGAGCCAGGTGGGTTTGAAAGTACATGATTTCTAGCTTCTGTTACAAATTCCACTAGCTATAAGCCTTCAAACTTTAAAAAATTCCTGTATATGTGGTTCCGAGTTTTGAACTGTCCTCTGAACTTATTTCATCTGGTGCTCTGTGTTATTGCTGTTGGAAGTGCTGTTAGTGCACTTCTACCCTATCTGCCATCAAGCCCCACCTCTTCTATTTTGGGTTTTTACAGTTGTATCAGAAAATTAAGGTAATTCAGAGCAAAAATCTGTCCTTGAATATATCCTATCTTAATTCAATCACCTCATATGCATGTGAAAGTTGGACAATGAATAAGGAAGACCAGAAAAATGATGCATTTGACTTATGGTGCTGGAGAAGACTATTGAAAGTATCAACACATCTCTGTTGAAAGAAGTGCAGTCAGAATACTTGTTAGAGGCCAAGGGTTTGTCTCTCATACTTCAGACATATAATCAGGAGGGATCAGTCCCTAGAGAGGGACATGATACTCAATAAATTGGAGAGTCAGAAAAAAAAAGTAGTAATCGCCAAATGAGATGGCACCAACAATGCACTCCAATGTAGCAATGATTTCAAGGTAGGTGTGGGGTCCAGCTCTGTTTTATTTTACTGTGCATAGGGTTGTTGAGTCTGAAACAACTCAAAAACACCTGACAATAACAAATCATAAATATAATATACAATGTACATTCTAGTCTGAATAGGCCCAGTTTTCCTTAATACTGAGAGGTATCTCAGGCATATCACAATAGTGGCCAACTATCAAGAGTACACCAGGTTTCTGAGTTTCCTCCCCCCTTTTTTTTCTGTAAAGATGTAACATTAGGCAGCTCTATCTATCACAGCCCATATTACTTTGCGATGTGCTTTTCCAAGGCAATCTGCCATCATTTATTTCTTCTCTGCCAATATTAACCGAAGAACATTGTGCTGGATTCTAAAATCAATGCAATAGCTACAATAAAGGAACAGTAATTAAATACTTTGTTGACAAAGACATTTTATCTCCAGCCACATTTCTGAATGACCACACACACACACATTTGTAGATGAACTTAAAACAATTGCTAAAATTTGAATTTTCTTTCACAAGGTAATTAAATCCTATTTTTTTATGGATATTTTCCTGGCTGTTTGGGGTCAAAAAAGAAAACAAATGACAAGCTTGTGTGCAAGTGAGTTAAAGAATGATGCTTTTTTTTTTTTTTTTTTAAGTTTTTATTGAATTAAGTGATAGTTTACATGGGAGGACATTAACTTTACATTCATCCTATCACATTTTGTTTCATTGAAATGATTACAATCCCCTCCACGCATCATCAAACAACCAAAGCCTGCCCCTGGGCCATCAGCACACAGACCCTCTCTCTCCCTGAGTCCAGAGTCCTCAGCTGTTCCATCTCTCCATGTCATCATCTCTTCCACCATCTCTCGCATCTCTGCTTCTCTGGGTAGGGTCTAGCACTTCGCTCTTCTCCCTTGATGGTCACAGGGACCTCTACCCCTGGACTGCAAAATCAACCATTCCCCAATAATGATGCCTTTTTATATTCTAGATGGTAGATGATTCCATAAGGCATTTACAAATGAAAAACAATGAGATCCTGTGAAATATTAAAGTCCACATACAGCAGAGAATGAATTGAAATCTAGATATATTCAGTTAAGGTTGGAGAAAACCTACATGCATATATATTCTCTCCATTGATAATACTGTATTGGTATTACATCTTATTGTTGTTACAAATTGCCTTCAAGTTAGGTTGAACTCAAACAGGCTCTTCATTCAACCTAATAAAACACTCTCTCCTCCCGTACCCCTGTCCTGTCTTTATGAATGTTGCTACATTTGAGTCCATTTGCTGTGTCCATTGTCTATTGTTGTTGTTATCAGATTGGCACCGACTCACAGTGGCCCTGTGTATAATAACATGAAACACTGCCGGGTCCTTCTCTGTCCTCACAATCATTGGTATGTGTTGTCCCATTGCAGCAGCCACTGTATGAATATATCTTGTTGACGGTCTTTCTCTTTTTCACTGATTCCCTACTTTACCAAGCATACTGATGTTCTCAAGGAACTTGTCCCTCCTGAGGATATGTCCAATGTATGTAACCATCCTTACTTCTAAGAAGTATTCTAACTGTACTTCATTCAAGACAGATTTTTTTTTTTCTTTTTCTGGAAGTCAGTACATATTTTTCAACATATAGTATAGTCAATATTTTTCAACAACATCACAATTCAAATGCATTAATTTTTCTTCAGTCTTACTTTTTTTCATTGTCCATCTATAGCATATACATGAGGAGACTGAAAATATCATGGTTTACATCAGGTGCACCTTAGTCCTCAAAGTGACATGATTGTATCTTAAACTTGAAAAATAGCTTTGGTAGCATATTTGCCCTATGCAATGAATTGTTTGATTTCTTGATTCTTCTTGTTGATTGTGGATCAAAAAAAAAAAATGAATTTTTAATCTCTTCTCTGTTTATCATAATATTATTTGTTGTTCCAGTTGTGAAGAGTTTTGTTTTCTTTACATTGAGGTGGAATCCATACTTAAGGTTGTAGTCTTTGATTTTCAACAGTAAGTATTTGTGTTGTTATCTGCATAATCCAGTATACAGATTAAATAAATACTATGAATGGCTTTAACACAAACACACACATTTTCTTATGATGAAGAGTATGTTCTTGTTCTTTTGAAACATATATCTCTTGGTCTGTGTGTATATTGCATATGGGCACAAAAGAAATGTTCTGGAATTTTGTTCATATTTTGTTAGGATCCACAAAGTAGAATGCCTTTATATGATCAATGAAACACAGGTGAAAATTTTCCTTTCATTCTTTGCTTTCAGCCAAGATGCATTGAACTTCAATAAAAATATTCCTTGTTTCATGTCTTCTTAATTATTGTAATTACCTGTGTGTGTATAGGTACAAATGTTTTTGAGCTAGATTCAGCAAAATTTTACTTGCATTGGATAATAATTATATTATTTGATAATTTATTTTGGATCAATATTCTTGGAATGGACACCATATTAATATCTTCCTGACAGTTAGTCAAGTAGTTGCCTTCCAAATTTCTTTGCAAGACTAGGTAAGCGCTTCCAACAGTGAATCTTTAGTTAGTGTGTAACTTAAAGGTAATTGTTTGACACTCATGGACTTGTTTTAATTGTCTTCAGCTTCAACTTGTACTTGCATAGGTGTAATTGATGGTCTACTTCACAGTTGGCCCGAGACCTTGTTCTGAAATGAGGTTTTCCTTTCTTCTCTCTTTGTACAGACGTTGTCGATTTTAATTTCTGTGAGGTCCACATGTATAGTTGGCATTGCTGGAAAACAGTATTTGCAATGTATAACACTTAGTGCTGCAAAATTATTACATGTGATCCCTGGTGTTGTTTCTACTACCAATACCATCATATTTCCAGCAAATAAATTCTTCTTTTTTGAGTCTGATCACCCCAGTGATAATTATCAATGCATCTTGATTACATGTTTGATCAATTTCAGACTGCAGAAATGGATTAGAGTTTCGTGCATAATTTTAAATAATAATACTATAATCCAGCATTTCTTGTAGGTATAGAAACATTATCCTATCACTGACAGCATTATTGTTATTAGGTGCCATTGAGTAGGCACTGACTCATAGCAACACTATGCACTCCAGATGAAACAAGGCCCAATCCTGCACTAGCCTCACAATCAATGCTAGATCTGAGACCTTTGCTGCTGCCACTGTGCCAACCCATGGGGGGGGGGTCTTCCCCTCCATTTTACCAAACATATTATCATTCAAGAGGGACTCATCCCTCCTGAATACATATCTGAAGTATGAGAGATTAAGGAAGTCTGGCCATCCTGGCTTCTAGGGAGCATTCTGGCTGAAATTCTTCCAGTATAGATTGATTTTTTTGTTTTGGCAGTCCATGGTACTTTAAAATTCTCCTCCAACACTATAGCTCAAATGCATCAATTTGTCTATGGTCTTCCTTATTCACTATACAACTTCTGCATGTATATGAGTTGAAAATTACCTTGGTTTGATTGTTGTTGCTGTGAAGTGTCGTCAAGTCCGTTCTGACCCATAGCGACCCTGTATAGTGTTTCCAAGGAGCAGCTGGTGAGCTTGAACCAAGGACCTTGTAGTTCAAACGGCTTTGCAGTCTGGTGCATTAACCCACAGTGCCACACCAGGAGTCCTTCAATCTTTTATCCAATGGTCTGGTGGTGACGATGTTTGTTCTCTTTACATGGAGGTGTGCTGTGGCCTGTGCAGCTATGAAGCTCTAGAGTAGGAGTGACGGGAGATTAAAAGAAAACAACAGCGACAAGATTAAGAATAAAGTCCTCTGATAGAGGATCGAGCAGCCACAACTCCTGGTAGCTGGTTTATCATATAATGCTCAAAAGCAGGAAAGAGAGAGTTTCTCCAGGGCAGTCCTGGTTCAGGTACACAGAGCAATTATCTGAGAACAACTAGCACAAAACAATTGCTAGAAGAACAGGTCTGCCATTTGTGTAGCCAAGCAGAAAGGTTTGCAATACTTTCCTACTGAGTAGCTCTATGGCGCACTAGAGCAAAATGTCACTTCCTCCTTGTGCTGTGGACTTTTGCCTAAGCAGACACCCCCAGGCCAACTTTTGCTGGACCCCTGAGGTAGGGAGCAGATCTCTGGCTCAGTGGCTCCCAACAGAGGTATCATCAGTATGGAAGGCTGTGGTCTTTGATCTAAGTCCTCTTTCCTTTGATCAAGCAAATTTGCATCATCTGCATATCAAAGGTTGTTAATGAGTCTTCCTCCTATCCTAATGCCAAGTTTTTCTTCATATAATTCAATGCCTCAGGGTATTTGCTTAGCATACAGATTGAATAAGTATGGTGAAAGAAAACAATCCTGGCACATAACATTCCTGATTTCATATCATTCAGTATTCCTTGCTCTGTTCCAACAACTGCCTGTTGGTCTATGTACAGGTTCCTCATAAGTGCAATTAAGTGTTCCAGAAAACTCATTCTCTGCAATGTCGTCCATAGATTGTGATGATCCACACAATCAAAAGTCTTTTCATAGTCAATAAAGTACAGGCAAACATCTTTCTGGTATGTTCTGTTTTCAGCCAAAATCCATCTGATGTCAGCTGTAATATTCCTTTTTCTTGTCCTCTTCTGAATCTGGCTTGAATCTCTGGATGTTCTATGTGAATATATGTTGGCAGTTGTCTTTTAATTATCTTTAGAAAAATTGTGCTTGCATAAGATATTAATGATATTGGTTGGTAATTTCCATATTCCATTGAGTAACCTCTTTGGCATGGACCCAAATATGGATCTCTTCCCGTCATTTGACCAGATAGTTGTCTTCCAAATTTCCTGGCATAGATGAGAATGCATCCAGTACTGCATGAGTTTGTTGAGAGATTTCAATTTTTATTTCATTGACTCATGGAACCTTGTTCTTTACCACTGCCTTCAATACACTTTGGACTTCTTCCTGCAGTAGCATTCATTCTTGATCACAGGCTGCCTGGTCAAATGGTTGAACATCAACCATATCTTTTTGGTTCAGTGACTGTCAATTCCTTCTATCTTCTTTTGATATTTTGTACATCACTCAATATTTTGTCTATGTCGTTGTTGTTGAGTGCCATTGAGTCGATTCCAACCCATTGCAACCCTGTATAGGGTTTCTGAGGGGCAGCTGGTGAATATTTTGTCTATGTTGTTGATGTTGTCAGGTGCCATTGAGTCGGAACTGACTCATAGCGACCCCATGCACAGCAGAACGAAACAGATCCTGGGCCAACCTCACTACCGCTGCCACA
>NW_006408713.1:428158-438365 GCF_000296735.1 Chrysochloris asiatica
TTGAGGAATTCTTAGTGTGCTCTTTCCTTTTAGTTTTCTAATTCCAAATCTTTGCACATTTTGTTACACTATTTGACTTTGTCTTCTAGAGATGTCTTTTGAAATATTATATTCAGTTCTTTTACCTCTTCATTTATACCATTTGCTTTAACATGTGTACACATGATAGGAAGTTTCAGAGTGTCTTCTGACAAACTTTTTAGTTTTTTCCTTCTTTGTTGTCTTCTTAATGATCTTTTGCTTTCTTCCTCTATGATGTCCTTGATGTCATCCGGCAACACTTCTGGTCTTCAATCTTTAGTGTCTAATGCATCAAATCTGTTCTTGAGATGATCTCTAACTTCAAGCGGTTGTATTCAAGGTCGTATTTTGACTCTTGTGGATTTGTTTTAATTTTCTTCAATTTCTGTCTGAACTTGCATATGAACAAGTAATGGTGTGTTCCATAATCTGCTCCTGGCCTGGTTTTGGCGGATGATATGGAACTTTCCCACCATCTATCTTCACAGATATTGTCAATTTGATTTGTATGTATTTCATCTGGTGAGGTCCATGTATATAGTCATCTCTTATGATGTTTTAAAAAGGTATTTATAATGAATATGTCATTGTTACAAAATTCTATCATACGATTGATCTCCAACATGGTTACTATTGCCAAGGCCATATTTTCTAACTACTGATTCTTTTTATTTCAACCTTTGCATGCCAATAGTCAGTAATGATCACTATATCTTGATTGCATGTTTGATCAATTTTATACTGAAGGAGTTGGTCGAATTCTTCAATTTCATCATCACAGCCTTTAATGGTTGATGTGTAAATTTGAACAATAGTGGTATTAACTGGTTGTCCCTTGCAGTTGTATGGATATTATACTATCACAGACAGCACTGTACTTCAAGACAGGTCTTGATATGTTCTTCTTAATAATGAATGTGATAATGATGAATGCCATTCCTAATCTATTTTCCATTCAGCAAAGTAAACCATGTGATTATAAGATTCAAAATGCCCAATGCCAGTTCATTTCAGCTAACTAATGCCTAGAATATATGTTCCATTTCATTTCTGACAAATTCCAATTTTCCTAGATACATACTAATTATATACCATGTTCTGATTATTAATGGATGTTTACAGTTATTTCTCTTGATTTTGAGTTGTGATCTCAGCAAGTGAAGTACCAAGGTCTTTACTGCATAAGTGTTATCAAGGTCAATGCTACATAAGCTTTTCCCAAATCATAACTTGAGTGCCTTCCAACCTGAGGAGCTCATCTTCCAGCACTTTATCTGACAATATTTCCATGTTCTTCATCATATTTCAATATTCTGGTACTGACAGTGTTTCACTGTATTTATAAGGTTTTCAATGAGTAAATATTCACATCTTTCTTTCTAGTCTGTCTTCATCTGAAAGCTTATCTGAAACCTGTCCACCATGGGTGACCTTGCTGGTATTTAAAATTCCTGTATGATAGCTTCTAGAATCACTGCACCAAGCAAGCCATCACAATATAACAAATTAAAAGATGAGTGGTTGTGCAACATTATACTTCAGGATAATTTCTAAAATGTTCTCTTTGACTATGAATGTGACCCAGATCTTTTCAATTTCTTATTCCTGGCATAGTATACAATATGCTTATCCAATTAAAAATTGTCAGTACTGGTGTATTTCAAGTTCAATGAACTAGACTAAAAATCAAAGATCAAAGAGTTGTGGGATAACATCAGGAACATCATACAAGAACACAAATGATCACTAAGAAGACAAGAAAAAAGGAATAGGCCATAATGGATGACAGAAGAGACTCAGTCTCTTGCTCTCCAGTGTAGAGATACCAAAGCAAATGGAAGAAGTGAGGACATACAAGAGCTGAACAGAAAATGTAAGAGGTCAGCTCAAGAAGACAAAGTCAAATATTTTAACAAAATGTGCAAAGACTGGGGTTAGAAAACCCAAAGAGAAGAACATGCTCAACATTTCTCAAACTGAGGGAAACTGAAGAAAAAAATCAAGGTTTAACTTGCAGTATTGAAGGAATCTGTGAACAAATTGTTGAATGATGCAGAAAGCATCAAAAGAAGATGGAAGGAATATACAGAGTCATTGTACCAAACAAACAAACAAACAAAAAAGCTCTATATTCAACCTTTTCAAGAGGCAGCATATGATCAAGAGTCAATGATCCTGAAGGAAAAGCCCAATGTGTATTGAAGCCACTGGCAAGAAACAAGGCACAAGGAAATGATGGAATACAAATGATGTCTTTCAACAAACTGATGTGTCACTGTAAGCACTCACTTATCTCTGCCAAGAAATTTGGAAGACAACTGCCTGGCCAACTAACTGGAAGAGACCCATATTTTTGCCCCTTCCAAAGAGAGGGGAACCAAAGGAATGTAGAAATGTTTGGATAATATCATTGTTATACATGTGAGTAAAATTTTGATAAAGACAATACAAAAATAGCTGCAGTCATGTATTGATAGAGAATTCCCAGAGGTTCAACACAGATTCAGAAGAGGATGCAGAATGAGGAATATCATTGACTTCAGATGGATCCTGGCTGAAAGCAGAGCATCACAGAAAGATGTTTACCTGCACTTTATTGACTATGCAAAGGCTTTCGATTCTGTGAATCATCACAAGCTATGAACAACATTATGAAGAATTACTATTCTGGAGCACTTAAATGTGCTTATAAGGGAACACAACATAGATCAAGGGACAGTTGCTCAAACAGAACAAGGGAACACCGAATGGTTTAAAGTTAGGAAGGGTGTGTGACAGGGTTGTTTGTATTATTTCACCATACTTAATCAATCTGTATGTTGAGCAAATAACCTGAGAAACTGGATTATATGAAGTAAAGCATGGCATCAGGATTGAAGGAAGATTCATTAACAACCAGAGATATGCAGATGACACAACCTTGTTTGCTGAAAGCAAAGAGTACTTAAAATACTTACTGATGAAGATCAAAGATCACAGCCTTTGGTATGGGTTGCATCTCAATATAAAGAAAACAAAGATCCTTACCACTTCACCAATAAGCAAGAATCATATAAATGTAGAGAAGATTGAATTTGCCAAAGACTTTATTTTTCTCAGATCAACCATCAACATTTATGGAAGCAGCAGTCAAGAAATCAAATGACGTATTGCATTAGGCAAATCTGCTGCAGTCTTGTGTTGAAGAGTTCAACCTTTTTAAAATGTTGAAGAGCAAAGATGTCAGCTTGAGAACTAAGGTGCACCTGACCCAAGACATGGTGCTTTTAATAATCTCATAGGCTTGTGAAAGCTGGACAATGAATAAGGAAGACCATAGAAGAATTGATGCATTTGATTCATGGTGTTGGAGGAAAATGTTGAAAGTACAATGGACTGCCAAAAGAACAAACAGATCTGTGTTGGATGAAGTACAGCCAAAATGTTCCTTGGAAGCCAGTATGGTCAGACTTCCTCTCTCATACTTAGGACATATCAGGAGGGATCAGTCCCTGGAGAAGGGTAACATGTTTGGTGGAGTGGAGGGTCAGAACACAAGAGGAAGACACCAATGGAATGGATTGATACAGTAGCAGTATCAACGAGATCAAACATAACAACAATTGTGAAGATGGTGTAGGGTCAGGCAGTGTTGGGTCTATTTTGTATAGGGTTGATTTGACTCAGTACTGACTCGGTGGCACCTAACAACAACAAAAAGTGTATTTAATCTCACTAATGCCTGGGTTATAAATATTTATGCATTCCATTTCATTTGTGATGACTTGAAGGTTTCCTAGGTTCATATCTCATTTTGTTGTTGATGGTGTAGATGCCATCAGGTAAGTTCTGACTCATAGTGACCCTATGTACTACAAAATGGAAACACTGCCTGATCCTACACCATCCTCACAATTGTTGTTAAGATTGAGGTCATTACTACTCCTACTGTGTCAATCCATCTCATTGGGGCGTTTTCCGCATTTTCGCTCACTTTCCACTTTACAACACATGATATTCTTCTCCAGGGACTGGTCCTTCTCATTAACATGCCTGAAGTATGAGAGATGAAGTCTTACCATCCTGGCTTCTAAGAAGCATTCTGGCTGTACTTCTTCCAACACAACGTGTTTGTTCTGGCAGTCCACGATACTTTAAATATTCTTCCTAAAGTCCATGATATTTTTAATATTCTTCCTACATGGTACTTTTAATATTTTTTTCCAAGGTCATAAGTCAAAGACACCTTAAATATGTTTTATGCTTCAGATTTACCTAACGTAATACATCATTTGATTTTTTGCCTGCTGTTTCCATTGGTTTTGATTGAGGATCTGAGCAAAATTAAGTTTGGGACAACTTCAATCTTTTCTCTATTGTGGTTTTATTTATTGTTCCTTCAATAATTTAGTTTCAATTTTAAAAGTCTCAAATGGAGACTATTGAGTAAAAATATTTCATCAGATTTCTAATAAGTAAGTCAGTAGAAGAATTGATCCATTTGAGTTATGGTGTTGGAGGAGAATATTGAAAGTGCCATGGGCTGCCAAAAGAACCAACAGATCTGTGTTGGAAGAAGTGTAGCCAGAGTGCTCCTTAGAGGCCACGATGGCTAAACTTTGTCTCTCATACTTTGGGCATATTGTCAGGAGGAACCATTTGCTGAAGAAGGATATCATGTTTGGTATGGTGGAGGGTCAGAAAAACAAAGGAAGACCCCCAACGAGATGGATTGGCCAGGTGGCAGCATCGATGGACTCAAGTGTGACAACAATAGTGAGGTTGGCCCAGGATAGGGCAGTGTTTCTTTCTGCTCTGCATAGGGTCGCTATGAGTTGGCACCAACTTGATGCCACTTAACAACAACAACATTATGAAAATTAATTTTAAGAACACATGTATTATAAAATGCTTTAGATTAAATGTTCTTGGGGGATGCAACTGTTTCTTATAGGAACTTCATTCAAGACTATTGCTTGCTATTATATAACCTTGAATGAAACCAAACAGTCCAGGTACATTGGATTTCAGGGTTACATGTAGGAGCTCAAGCCTGGAAATTGATTTGACCACATTAGTCGTGGTAAGAGGATGGATTGCTGAGTTTGTCTCAGTTACTTCAACCAATAACCATGTATTGACTGGCTTGTTCCTTTTTGCTATTTGGATAGAGAGTAAAGTAACACATGATTACAGGGAGGCTGACAAAAATAAAAAATGATGGAGTGGTGGTAAAAAAAGAAGAAGAATGAAAGAAAATATTTAAATGGAATCATAGCTAATTTAAGTGAATAAATAAAGATGCTCATGTAAGTAAGCATGATCATTTTACTTCATTTATTTTTCAAAACTTCTTTTTGTGAGTTGAATGGAGGTTTACAGAGTGTACCATCAGTTTTACATTCAACAAATCATATACTTCCTTCCATTACAATGTTTACAATCCCCTCTACGAACCATCAATTGATAGTCTTTACCTTCAATTCCCTTAACACTCGCATTTCTCCCGTGTCTTCCACAGCCTTCATCTTTCCTCTGCTAGCCTCTCTTTTGCTGGCTATTGGCTTTTTAAAATAAATACAGATAATGAATTTTTAAGTCTGAAAACTGATAAATGAGAATAACTCTGTGATGTGTTTCTAAAGGCTAACAAATACATTGCTTTTTAAAATATTCCAGACAGGACAGAATGTTTGCAATTTGGCTCTTTCAAAGCATGTCAATTATACAGGCATTTCAATTGGTTTGTTCAAGTTTGCTGTTGCTTTCAATGAAAGCCAGTGGGGTCCCAATTCCTAGTATTGATTATTACTCAAGCACAACATTACCTACCGAGCTTGCTGAAGTATGCATATGGCACTGTCAGACCTTGCACATCCCGCTGCATAGAGTTGGGCTTGTTATTGTTGTTAAGTGCCATCCAGTCAATTCTGATCCATAGTGATCCTCTATAGGGTTTCCAAGGAGCAGCTGGTGAGCTTGAACCACCAACTTTGCAGTTCAAACGACTTTGCAGTCTGATGCATTTGCCCACAGTGCCACACCAGGACTCCAAGGGCTTAGAGACACACAATTGGCTCAACAGGATTGTCATGGCCTGGAATTAGGATTTGACATTCTGAAAGGCCCCATGTAGTTGCTTGATAAGTTTCCACCTCTCCAGCACTATCCTGGGCCTTACCACTTGCCACTGATTCAACTCTGACTCATGGAAACTCCTTGCATGGTAGCATATATATGTAACTGCTCCTATAGCATCTTCAATGCCTTAGTCTTTGGAAAGAGGTCATGAGACCTTTCGTCTGAGACTCCTCTGAACAGACCTGAACTTCTGAAGTTTTGGTTAGCAACAGAGAGTTCTCTCCCCTTGAACCACACAGATACTCCTTTGGTGGTAGTGGTTATGTGCCATTGAGTCGATTTCAACTCATAGTGACCCTGTACAGGGTTTTCGAGGCTGTAAATCTTTATGGGAGCTGAAAGCCTCATCTCCCTTCCATGGAACAGCTGGTAGTTTCAAACTGCTGACCTTGTGGTTCACATCCCGAGCTCCGGTAGCATAGTGGTTACGAATCAGGCTGCGAGCCTCAAGGACAGAAGTGCGAAACTACCAGCTGTTCTGAGGGAGAAAGATGAGGCTTTCTGTTCCCGTAAAGACTTACAGCCTCGGAAACCCTATGCAGGGTCGCTATGAGTAGGAACCGACTCCACGGCACATAACCACCACCACCATGCTACCAGAACTCCTGATACTCCTTTGTTGTTGTTGTTGTTAAGTACCATGGAGTCGGTTCTGACTCATAGAGACCCTGCACAGGGTTTCCGAGGCTGTAAATCTTTACAGGAGCAGAAAGCCTCATCTTTCTCCAGTGGAACCACTGGTAGTTTCGAACTGCTGACCTTGAGGTTAGCAGCCTGATTTGTAACCACTATGCTACCAGAGCTCCTTTGATACTCCTTTAGGGATCTAGAATATAATTTTGCTGTTTCTGTTGCTTTCCTGCTTTATTTTCCCTTGCATATAATCTCCTAAAGTGTACAGATCTATATTTCTTAGCACTTGGCAGAGGAATTACTAAGAATAGGTGCGGAATGCCTACTTGGCACACAGGTACATGGATTAAATAAGCCCAAGCCAGTTGTTAGTCAGTTTCAGAAACTGCTGTTAGATGACATGGAGTCAGTTCTGATTCATCTAAACTCTGTCATAACAGAATGAAATACTGCCCAGTCATGCACCATATTCAGAATTGTTTTTATGTTTAAGTTCATTGTTGCTTCTGTCATGGCAATCCAACGCATTGAGGGTCTTCCTCATTTTCACTGACCCTCCACTTTATCAACCATGATGTTTTACACCAGGGACTCATTCCTCCTGACCACATGTCCAAAGTAAGAGAGACGAAGTGAAGCCATCCTTACTTCTAAGGAGCATTCTGGCTGTAATTATTCCAAAACAGATTTGCGGTTGCATGGTATTTTCAATATTCTTTTCTAACACCATAATTCAAATGGATTGGTTCTTCTTCAGTCTTCTATTGTCCAACTTTCACATGCATATGATTGTCTGATTCAAAATGGCCAATAAGAGTCCATTCAGCTCACTAATATTTAAGCTATCAATCTTTATGTGTTCCAGTTTGATTCTGATGATTTCCAATTTAACTTCATTCATACTTCATACATTTCAGGTTGTGATTATTAATAGATGTTCAAAGCTGTTTCTTTTCATTTTAAGTTGTGTTCCATCAGTAAATGAAGGTCCTGAAAGCTTTACTACATCCCTGTTATTAAGGGCAACCCTACTTTGAGGAGACAACTCGTAACTCTTCCCCAGTGGTATTCTGAGTGTTTTACAACCTGAGAGGATCATATTCTGGCACTGTTTTAGACAACACTGCACTGCTAGTCATAATGATTTCAGTAACAACCCTCTCAGAAGTAGTCTTTCCTTTTGTTTTAGTGTAAGATATTCTGGAAGCGCCACTGAAAACTGGCCACCATGGGCGACCCTGTTCATATTTAAAATATCAGTGGCGTAGCTTCCAGTGACATAGCAGTACACACATCACCAAAGTATGAAAAACTGAAAGAGGAGTGCTTCGTTTATATCTTAGATCTTTTTATCCTCGGCTTTGTTTATTTCAATCTATTAATTTGCTTTGAAATTTGGAATAAATCACTGTCACCTGGATCTCAACATGCCCTGATTGGAAGACTTGCCTGAAGCCCCTGTTTAGAAGGAGAGACTTAAAAGACACCTGCGTAGAGAGTCTCACTTGGAAAATGTCTGCTGGGTCACAGGAAGCCAAGTTTACTGCTCAGGGGTAGTTTTTATAGGACGGGTTTGGTCCACCAGATCCCGACTGTCAAATAAATGCATTCCTCAGGCAGTGATTCATAAACTTCCACTGCCTTCATCTTTCCTCTGCAACCTTCCTTTTGTATATTGCTTTTTATAATAAAAATATAGACAGTGAATTTTGAAGGCAGAAAATTCATAGATTACTTGGTGTTTTTCAGAAGCAAATGTGTGGCTGTTATGACAGACTTCTGGGCCTCAGACTCAGTCTCTGAAATTAGATCTGAGCGGGACCTGAGAATCTATATTTCCAACATATGTCCAAGTGATGGTACCACTTCTGGGGTAGAGACCATACTTTCAAAATCACTTTCATTAGCATTTCAATTCAGAAAAATATACACATGCACATTGTGTTGTTTTTGCATGTTGTCCAGTCAATTGTGACTCATAGTGACCCTACGCACAGCAGAAGGAAACACTGCCCAGTCCTGTACCACCCATTGTGTCTATCCTCTTGCTGGGAATGTTCCTCTTTTCATTAGCTCTCCACTTTACCTTGATGCCCTTCTCCTGGAATTGGTCCCTCCTGACAATATCTGAAGTATGAGATGCATAGTAATCTGAAAAATGAAACAAGAGTTCCTGAGGACCTCACACTTAATCACACCCATAACTGGGGTGCCTCGTGTGTGTGACGCCTGCTCCATCAGTCTCCTGCTCCTCCACCTGTCTGGACCACAACACTCTAGAGTCAGCACAGCTTCTCTCAGGAGGAGAAAAAGAAATGTGAGACATGGATTTGATTTCTTTAGTGATTTCATAACCAGCACACATCTTCCAGGAACACCTATATTCTTCAGAAAGACTAGCCTGGCTGCTACAAAGCTTTTGAGATACAGAGCAGCATATTTTGTTTGAATTTTTGCTGTTGTTTATTTTAAATTTATTGGAAACGTGTAAGCCATTTCCATCTCTAAATCAAACCCAAATTGGGTGCTTATTTGTTCCAGATTAAACTCTGAATTTCCTCTCCATATTTCAGGTCCCTTTTGTGAAAAAGTACATTTTTTTTCCACCTTGGTTTTATGTGCACCAGTTTTAAGAGGGGTGCTAAAAGTAATTTCCTGAACATAATCCTATAAATGTATAGTCATTATCTTGCTTCTTGATAATTGGATGAATTATTTCTTACCATCATGCACTTCTTTCTATTTTCATTTTTAAGAGGCTTCTAATATACTATTAGTATTAGTAACATTAGTACTATAATTAGCACTACTGTGATCAGAAAAGAGGCTCTGGTGGCACATTCGTTAAAGTGCTTACCTGCTAACTGGAATGTCAGTCATTCAGACCCATCAGCCTCTCCAGGGTAGAAAACGGAGGCTGCTAGCTTCTATAATAATTTTAGCTTCGAAAACTCTCTGGCACAGTTCTCGTTTGTCCTATGGGGCAGTCTGTCCTACAGGGTTGCGGAGTCACAGTTGACTTGATGGCAGTGAGTTTTGTTTGATTAGTAGGTAGGTCACCACTCTTGATGGCTCAGTGGTGAAATGCTTGTCTGTTAATCAAAAGGTAGACAGTTTCAACTTTTCAAACTTACTTTGGGAGGAAAAACTTGGTGATCTGCTTCCATAAAGATTATTGTAATTGTAGTAGTTACTGTTGCTCTTAAATGTCATTGAGTATGTTCATATGTCATGTGTTCATATGTTCATATGTCATTGAGTATGTTCTGTGTCATAACAAACCTGGAGAGGGTTTCTGAGGAGCGGTTGGTGGGTTGGAACCACCAGTCTTGAAGTTAGTTCTTGTCAATGGAAAATTCTATTTATCCTATAAGGTCTCTATGAGCTGGAATTGAATTGATGGCAAATATACATATGGACACACACACACACA
>NW_006408713.1:438487-439913 GCF_000296735.1 Chrysochloris asiatica
GTGGGAGCACTCACCACACATCAGACTTTGTTTTGGAATATTTTTTATTGATAATGGTCCATTGGGACCTGGAATTTGTATGAGTGTGTACCTTTCTTGTCTGTACAAAGAAAGCACAGAATGGGTATACCACTGGTACATGGCAGACAGTCAGGGGCTCAAGTCCTGACTTCTAACCAGTCTCTGAGGTCATGCTTCTACCGAGCACTTGAAAGCATATCTGAACAGGGTGATCATGGAGTAACTCTCTCTTTTCATTTATAACCTAAAATCCCTAAAATAAAACAAAGCTGTCTTTTCTTTAATGAACAGATATAATATTATCCTATTTGCCTATAAATATTAAAATCTGAAGACAAATTCAAATCATTCTTATTAATTCCTTTGTGCAGTTGGGGAGATAAGAGTTAGGTGAATTGGAAACAAAAGTCATATGGAAACTATTTATATATTACTCCTCAAATTGCACTAACCAGGTTCATTTTTCTAAATTTTAAGTTTGGACTTAAACTTTAGTTTGTTTCCACATAAATATCAAGATAACACAAATTTCAGGATTCAATGTCCCAAATGCTACAATGACTACACTTCATTTAAGAAAGTATTTTAAGCGGATATTTGGAGTCTGTCTGATTTAGTCCCAGAAAGCATAGGAATGAAACCATTAGGCCTAAACTTTATCATGATTTAAAAGTTTTGTATTAAAGTAAGACAAATGATGTTTCTCAAGTTGCTTTATAGAAACTGTTAAGCTTTTAATTCTGAAGGGAGAAAATATCAAAATAGTGACTCTTTGTGGTTGTTGTGGTGTGTCATCCAGTCAGTTACAACCCATAGAGACCTAACACACAACCGAAATCAATAACTATTCCTGCCCCATCCTTATCATTGTTGCTACACTTGCGCTAATTGCTGCTGCCACTGTACCAATCCATCTCACTGGGGGGTCTCCTTCTTTTTTGTTGTCCCTCCACTTTACCAAGCATGCTGTCCTTCTCCAGGAATGGTCCCTCCTAATAATATGTTCAGAGTAGAAGATGAAGTCTGGCATTCCTGGCTTCTAAGGAGCATTCTGGTTGTACTTCTTACAACACAGATTTATTTATTCTTCTGGCAGTCCATGGTACTTTTAATATTGTTCTATAACACCATAACAAAATGCATCAATTCTTTTACAGTCTTCCTTACTCATTGTCCAACTATCACTCCCATATGAGACTATTGAAAATACCATGGTATGGGTCAGGCATACCTTAATCCTCAAACTGACAACTTTGTTCTCTTAACACTTTGAAGTGATTTTTGCAGCATATTTGCCTAATGTAATGAGTCCTCATTAACAATCTGCAATATGCAGATGATACAACCTTGATCACTGACAGTGAAGTGGACTTGAAACATTTACTTATGAAGATCAAAGAGCACA
>NW_006408713.1:440509-441608 GCF_000296735.1 Chrysochloris asiatica
TGTTTCGTTTTGCTGTGCATGGAGTCGCTATGAGTCGGTTCAGACTCGATGGCACCTGACAACAACAACAACAACAATGAGTCCTTGAGTGCAATGCTTCCATGTGTGGTAATGGTGGATCCAAGCATAGTAAAGTCTTTGATAACTTTAATCTTTTGTTAATTTACCGTGATGTTATTTGTTATTCACTGATGAGGATTTTTACTTTCTTTACATTGAGGTGCAACCCATACCAAGGGCTATGATCTTTAATTTTCATCTTTAAGTACTTTAAGTCCTCTTTGCTTTCAGCAAGCAAGGTTATATCATATTAAAATGGGGGGGGGGGTATTTATAAGTCTTCCTGCAATTCAGATTCCATGTTCTTCTTGATATAATACAGTTTCTCAAATTATTTGCTCAGCATATAGATTGAATGAGGATGGGAAAAGAATACAATGCTGGTGCACAACTTTCCTGATTTTAAACCATCAAGTATCCTCTCGTTCTCCTCAAACCGGGGCGCCTAGGTTTATGTACAGATTCCTCACGAGCACTGTGGCAGCATCAATAGGCTCAAGCATGGTAACAATTGTGAGGTTGGCCCAGGACCTGGCAGTGTTTCGTTCTGTTGTACATAGGTTTGCTGTGAGTTGGTACTGACTTGATGGTACCTAACAACAACAACAATTCCAGTTCCAAGGGAATATTTGGGCCATAATTCTTGGAAGACAAATTTGTTCATTTTTTCTAGCAGTCTATTGATATCTTCAGTATTCCTTGACAACACCATAGTTCAAAGGATCTATTCATCTTTAGTATTCGTTATTTATCATACAGCTTTCTTATACATGTGAGGTGATTTGAAATGCTATGGCTTTAGTCAAGTACACCTTAATTCTCAAATTCACATCTTTCATTTTTAACACTTTAAAAAAAGTCTTTTGCAGCATATTTTCCTACTGAATACATCATTTGATTTTCGACTGCTACTTCTCTTGGTGTTGCTTGTGGATTTACAGTAAATTAAATCCTTGAGCACTTAAATATTTTATCAGTCTTGATGTGGTCCTTTAGGATAAGCACATGGACTGCTGATCTCTAAGCTGGCAGTTCAAAC